>NC_056665.1:52991277-53281277 GCF_018350195.1 Panthera tigris | reverse complement strand
TAATAAAAGGAAAAAAAAACAAAACTCCTTATCAAATCAGAATCCTGTAAGACTGGAACAAAACTATCAGCCAACCAAAGTGACTGAATAGACATTTACAGAACACTCCACCAGCAAAAGAATAAAAACTCTACTTGAGTGCACAGGAAGTATTCACCAAGATTAACCATATTCTGGGCCACAAAATAAGTCTCAATAAACTAAAATAAGGATGGAAATCATATAAAGTATGTTCTCAGACTAGTGAAATTAAACTAGAAACCAATAGGGGCGCCTGGGTGGCTCAGTCGGTTAAGCGGCTGACTTCGGCTCAGGTCACGATCTCGCGGTCTGTGAGTTCCAGCCCCGCGTCGGGCTCTGTGCTGTCCGCTCGGAGCCTGGAGCCTGTTTCAGATTCTGTGTCTCCCTCTCTCTGACCCTCCCCCATTCATGCTCTGTCTCTCTCTGTCTCAAAAATAAATAAACATTAAAAAAAATTTTTTTTTAAACTAGAAACCAATAAAAGAAACATACTGGGAAAATCCTCAAGTTTTTGGAAATTAAATGACACACTTTTTATTAACTCATGGATCAAAGAAAGTCACAAAGAAACTAGAAAATATTTGAAAAAATGAAAATAGAAATAATATCAAAATATGCGGGATCTAACTGTACAGTGTTTAGTATAAAAGCTAGTGTATTTATATGCATACTTTGCACTATAAAATATATAGGATAAAAATTTGTAATATATAAATTAGAAAACAAGATCTGCAAGCAATACTAATCTAAACTTCCACCTTAAAAAACTAAACAGGGCAAATTAAACCCAAAGTAAGCAGATAGGAAGAAATAATAAAGAGAACATAATGAACTATGAAAAGAAAAGAAAAACCAATGAAACAAAAAGACCAACAAAATTCAACATCTATTCACTAGAAACATTTTCAGCAAACTAGGAAAAGAGACAACTTCTTCAACACAGATATCCTCATACTTACTAAGCATTGGCCATGAGTACTACTCACTACATCCTGAGTCCTGTGAGTCCTTCTAGCTAATCACCAAACCTCAAGGTCATCCTGGGGACACTTGACAAAAGTAGACAAAATATATGAGATAACTGTTTTTAACTACTGAACAAGAGGTACTGAGACTTCAATCCCTGACATGAAGAAAAATATATGAGGTGAGTCCCATAAATGCACCACACTGGGGCAGTTTCTCAACCATTATGCATTGAGATAATGCCCAGGTAAAAAATGGCAGTGTCAAGAGCTGAGGAAGGAAGCAACAAACAGAATTCCAGACTGCTGAAACAGCTAGAATTTGTAGCAGGGTACAAGAGAAGAGAGAACTATAAAGAGGGAGAAAAGAAACTTGCATGAGGAGTCACCATGGGTTCTTGGCCATACACTGAGCTGGATCTGTGTTAGTCAAGACTTTGACACCTAGCAGAAATCACTTGCTGTGGGTCTGAGAACGGAATCATAAAGAGCTGGGAAACACTGCAGTTTTAGCTCAGAGTGAAAAGCCATACTGGGCATACTGGGAATCCTGGGCATTCAGCTGAGATCCTAAAAAGGTTATACCTTAGGAGTACAGTCCACATTCTAAGACTAAGTTCAAAATAAAAATAGAACTGCCCTAACAAAGAATAAAATCAAGCCTGATAGGACAAAATAATCTGCCAATAATTTAATCACCTGTCAGAACAAAATTCAAATTCTTCAAAGGAAGACAACATAGCCCAGAACTCCTGAGGTGGATCATGCAAACACAGAGCATATAATAAAAAATTACTATACATATTAAAAAGCAAAAAAAGTGACTTGCAATCAAGAAAAAAGTAAATTCAATAATTCAACAGAAACAGACCCTAAATGACACCTGATGTTGGCATTAGTAAAAAAAATTTTAATGCAGATGTTATAAATATGTTCAAAGACTTCTATAAATAGAAGATGATGTGATAACAAGGATACAGACAGGGCATCTCAGTAGTGACTTAGAAACTGTAATAAAGAATCAAAAATTTTAGAACTGAAAAATATAATACACAAAAAGTTCACTGGATGGGCCAAACAGCATTATTGGTGACTGCAGAAATAATTAGTGAAAGGAAATATACAAAGCTATAGTAATCAAAGAAAAAAAAGATTAGTGAATTTTAAGACATATCAATACAAATGTTCTACTTTAATCCGCATAATTTTAATTATGAATTTTAATTATTTAATTAAAATAAAATTTTAATTACAAAAAAAAAAAGTAGGGCCTCAGTAACCCATGGAAAATATCATACAATCTAACAAAGGTATAACTGGAGTCTCAGAGGGAAGAAAGAGAGAATGGGGCAGAAAAATATTTTAAGAAACAATGACTAAAAACTTCCCAATCCAGTGATAGATATGAACTTGCAAATATTACTGCAGAGTATATACAAAGAGAACCACTCTTAGGCACATTGTATACCTGCTTCTGGAAACTAAAGATACAGAAAAAAAATCTTTAAACTAGCAGAGGGAAAAAAGATGGCATTACATACAGAATAACTACACTAGTGACAACTGACGTCTCACCAAAAACAAAAGCCAGAAGACAAAATAACGTTATCTTTAAAGTGCTGGAATGGGAAAATGGTCAACTCAGCATTCTACATCTAGAGAAAATATCCTTCAAAAATGAATTAAAAAAAAAACCCTGAAAAATATGAAAATACATTTTCAGATAAACCAGTTTGAGAAAATTCACCTCCACTACCTGCATTATATCAAACACTAAAGGAAGCTCCTCAGTCTGAGTGGAAAGATACCAGATGGAACCTCACATATAAAGGAAGGAATGTATAAGACTGGAAATGGTAAAACAACTCAATATATCTAAAATGAACTCACTGTGTACTTTTCTTCCTAGCCTACCTACCAGAGACCTTCTATTATTACTCTTCTAACCCTTCATCAGATCTTAATGAACAACATTACTATTTACTTAGATAAGTTAGAAATTTAGGTACTATCTTCAAATCTTCCTTTCTCTACACATTCATCAAATCCTATTGAGCTTATCTCATTCATCCCTTCAAATATGTCTACCTCTCTTCATCATCATAGCCACTATATTAATTCAAGCTCTGATTTATTCCAAAATTACTCCAAAACTTTCCAAACTACTTTTTTCTCCCAATAATCTCCTCAAAATGTCAACTGCTTTTACCAAAGAAGAAAAAAAAGAAGAAAACAAAATCAAAACTATGTGGCACAGTATATAGTTTAAATGATCTGGTCCCTACTTATTTCTCCAGCTCACATCTTTCCAATATCCATATTACATTCTACATTCTACAGTTTCCTGACAGAACCATAATCTCTTTCACTGTCAGGCTTTTCCACATCCTATTCTCTCTGCCTAAATCACTTTTGCTCAATCTTTACCCAACTGATTCACATCCAGCTTTAGAACTCTGCTCATGTAGTTTCATTGGAGTTTCACACCTTATCCTTTCTCTCCCAACTCTGAGTAAAGTAACCCTCAAACATAATAACCTGTGAGTTTTATCCCTTTTTATTCTAACTGATGCTTTTAATAGATTTGTTTTATTTTTCAAAATTTGTGCAACAGAGTTATGTTATTAAACTTACCTGACAAGTTGCTGACAAATTTGACATCCTGGAAGGCATCTATAAAACAAGGTAAATTATTTATTTCTTAAAAGTTAAAAAAAAAATAGTTTAAACTATATAAAATCTATGTAATAGTACAAAACAAAGGAAAATTACATACTTAGTTTAATTTTTCAGTACATATCATAGGTCATTTATACCTTGATATATATATTCAAATAACTATTTTTTTAACTCACATATAGTTTCCACTTTTTTTTTTTTTAATTTTAGAAAGAGAGAAAGCACCAGTAGGGGAGAGAGTCAGAGAGGGGGAGAGAGAGAATCTTAAGCAGGCTCCACCCTCAGCGTGGAGCCCGATGCAGGACTCAATCCCACAACCCTGGGATCAGGACTCGAACTGAAATCAAGACTCAGATGCTCAACTGACTGAGCCACCCACGCGTCCCTCCACATTTTTTAAATTGTAGTTGACATACAATGTTAGTTTCAGATATACAACATAGTGATTCAACAATTCCATACATTAGTCAGTGATCACCAAGATAAGTACAGTCACTATCTGCCACCATACAATGTTATTATAGTATTATTAACTATATTCCTTATGCTGTACTTTCCTCTCATTATTTATTTTACAACTTAAGTTTGTACCTCTTACTTCCCTTCACCTATTTTACCCAATGCCTCACCCTCCTAATATTTAAAATAGCTTCCATTATTTTAAATACAATTAGTTGTGACAAAAACCAGAAACTATAAGAGAAAAAGACTGATAGATTTAACTACATAAAAATACACTTTGTTACGTGGCAAAAATATGTCACTCATAAAGTCTAAAAAGAAACTGAGGAAAAAATAATTGCAGGCAAAAGGTTAGTTTCCCTACTATATAAAGAGTTTCACCAAATCTACATAAAAAAGGAAAATATATGGATATTTCATGGTAAAAACACATATGAAAAGGTATTTGATTAGAAAAGATTTTTTAACCTTTAAGACAGTATCTTGGAAAGAACAGAGATATGTAGACTCATGTTGGTGGGAGTACTGATACAATCTCTATGGAGGGCAATTTGGTAATACCCATCAAAATGAAAAAAATGTAAACTCCTTCTCAAATTCTAATACCAATACTAAAAGTATAGGCTAAAAAATATTTGTAGCAATATACAAGGTTGTTCATTCATTACAGCATTCTTTCCCTAATAGCAAAAAGAAAAACAGAATAGCTAAAATGTTCGTTAACAAGGGACTACTAAAACAAATTATAATCCAGATATATAATTTAAAAGGATGAAACAATTAAGAAAAGTGGTTACTGGCAAGATAATAAACACAGTGGGTTAAATGGTATGTAATTAAAAGGGGAGAGGAAGGAGTAAATACACATCGGCTAGGACATGCAAAGACCATGCAAAGACAGTATCTGGCTATCTCTGAAAGGTATTCCAAGAATTAGTAACATTGGTTTTCTTTAGGAAAGGGAACTTATAGTTAAGGCACAGTGGTAGAAAGGACCCTTTCACTTATAAATTTTGATATCTTATAAACCCATGTATTAAACCTATTTATATGAACAACTGGGTGGCTCAGTAAGTTAAGCATCCGACTTTGGCTCAGGTCATGATCTCACTGTTCATGGGTTCGAGCCCATGTCAGGCTCTGTGCTGACAGCTCAGAGTCTGGAGCCTGCTTCAGATTCTGTGTCTGTCTCTCCCCCACTTGCACTGTCTCTCACTCTCTCTCAAAAATCAATATTAAAAAAAAATTTTTTTTAATTAAACCTATTCATAAAAAAACTAATTTTAAAACTCAACTAGTGTAGGGATGCCTGGATGGCTCAGTCAGTTAAGCGTCTGACTTTGGCTCAGGTCATGATCTCGCAGTTTGTGAGTTCAAGCTCTGCATCAAGCTCTGTAAGGACAAGCTCAGAGCCTGAAGCCTACTTCGGATTCTGTGTCTCCCTTTCTGTCTCTCTCCCTCTCAAAAATAAAAATTAAAAATTAAAAATAAATAAATAAATAAATAAATAAATAAATAAACCTTAAACAAAATTTCAACGAGTATAGAAGGAAATGACCAGCTATCACTGTTTGAAAATTATGCCTCATATGGATGGCTAAAGCCAAAGATACTTAATAACAAAATGAGACTTAACACCTAATGAGTACTTTTATTGTTTCTACTGCAAAATGAAATTAATGAATTTATAGGAAATAAACTCCATATTAATAATATAATCTACTTTTTTAATAAATCAAAAACATAATTTCCTCCCAAAGAAAGAACAATGTCTTACTTTGAAATGATATACTGAACTAAGGAGATCTAAATTCTAATCCCACCTTTATGAATTATTAGTCATGTGACCTGGGAAATGTCACTTCTGCTCTCTGGTTAAGAAATGTAGTATTACATTGTAACAAAACATCTATAATAATTAGAAAGAAATTCAAATTGATTCAAAAAATAATGACTGAAAGAGACATTAAGATGATCTGTTTTGGGGTGCCTGAGTGGCTTAGTCAGTTAAGCATCCAACTCTTGATTTCGGCACAGGTTGTGATCTCATGGTCATGAAAATACAGCCCTGTGTCAGCGATTCTCTCTCCCCCTCTCTCTTTGCCCTTACCCTGCACATATGCATATACTCTCTCTCTCTCAAAAAAGAAAAAAATAATAATGTTTTAATTATCTAAAAGACATTTACAGAACCTACAAAAAATTGAATATAAAAAGATAAAAAATGTTTTCTCAAAAATCAAATAAATGCAAATTTAAAACATACACTATTTTCTACTTAACACTTTTTCTTGAAGATAATGAAAAATGTTACTCTAATCAATATTTAATAAAGTAAGCATTCTTGTCACTACTGGTAATAATATATATTGCTTTAATCCTTTTAGAAAGTCTTTTGGCATTACATACCCTAAGAGGGGGGAAAAAACCTTAAATACAGGGGTGCCTGGGTGGCTCAGTCAGTTGAGCGTCCGACTTTGGCTCAGGTCATGATCTCACGGTTTGTGAGTTCAAGCCCCACTTCGGGCTCTGTGCTGACAGCTTGGGGCCTGGAGCCTGCTTTGGATTCTGTGTCTCCCTCTCTCTCTGCTCCTCCCCTGCTCACACTCTGTCTCTCTCTCAAAAGTAAATAAAGATTTAAAAAAATTAAAGGAAAATAAAATTGACAAAACCTGTTTATTCTGATTTGTGGTAAGAAAAGAAATAAAAAAAAAAAACCTTAAATACAAAAAAAGTTCTTTCCTCTAAGGTCTTCATTATGGCCTAATTTTACTTTATAATGGCTAAGAATTGAAAACCACCCAAATCTGCCCAACAGTGGAACAGGTATGCGAATTATGGCATATACACTAACAGAATATTAGTACTACCATTCTTATAAAATATCTGCAATATCAAAAAATATATTACTATAACATTTTGTTAAAGAGCATATACCATATTTTACAGACTAAATGTAGCAGTATTTTAAAACAAAACCTACTGAAGAAATATTAAAAGTAAATGCACCAAAATGTTATTAATAATGACTGCCTTGACATATTGAAACTCTGAGTACTGAACCAACTTTCTGATTCTCAAAAGTTTTCAAAATTTATCATGTACATGGCTCTTCTAACAGATATTTGTTTAAGAGAGACATATATTCAAAATAGAGTTTTCTCACTGTCAAAGAGAAATGTCGAATTCAAACAGCAGGTTTATGAAATGTAACAAACAGAAGGTTTAGAAATTCCATTCAACAAATATTTACTAAATACCCACTATGAACAATAACAGTGACAGATGCTATAATTTAAAATACACCAGTTAATAAAAAATTACCCATTTCCCTATTTTTCTAAAAAGTTTTATTATTGATGTATAGTTGACATACCATTGTTATATAAGTTTCAGGTATACGACATAGTGACCAACTATACTGAAAATGCATACCACAATAAATTGTTCATTATAATATTACTGACTATACTCCTTATGCTGTACTTTTTTTTTATCTCTGTGACTTATTCATTTTATTCATTTATTTCATGCATCTCCCCACCACACCCCTCACCCTCCACCCCATCTACTCTGGAAACTACCAATTTGTTCTCTGTATTTATGAGTCTATTTTTATCTGTTCTGGTTTTCAGAGTCCATATATGAGTAAAATCATACGGTATTTGTCTTTCTCTGTCTTACTTATTTCTCTTAGCATAATACCCTCAAGGTCCATCCATGTTGTTACAAATAGCAAGATTCCATTCTTCTTTATGACTAAGTAATATTCCACTGTATGTGTATACACACACCACACACCCACACACACACACACACACACACACACACAGTATCTTCTTTATTTATCTATTGATGAACACTTATGATGCTTCCACAGCTGGGCTACTGTAAATAAGGCTGCAAGAAATACAGGAGTGCATATATCTTTTTTAATCAGTGTTTTTGTTTTCTTTGGGTACTAAGTAGTGGAATTCCTGATCAAGTGGTATTCCTATTTTTAATTTTTGACGACCACCACACTTTTTCATGGTCACTGTATCAAATTACATTCCCACAAATAGTGCAAAATGGTTCCCTTTTCTCCACATCTTTGCCACCACTTTTTATTTTTTGTCATTCTGATACTAGCCATTCTGACTAGTAGGAGATGAGGATAGCTCATTGATTTTTTTTTTTTTCTTTCCATTGAGGCTTTGATTTTCATTTCCCTGATGATTAGTGATGTTGAGCATCTTTTCATGTATCTGTTGGCCATCTGTATGTCTTCTCTGGGACAATGTCTATTTGGGTCTTCTGCCTGATTTTAATCAGACCATTTTTTTTTTGCTGTTGAGTTATAGATGTTCTTTATACATTTAGGACACTAACCTCTTACCAGATATATCATTTGCAAATATCTTCTCCCACTCAGTAAGTTGCCTTTTATTAATGGCTTCCTTTGATGTGGAAAAAAACTTTCATTTTTGTATAATCCTAATAGCTTATTACTGCTTTTGTTTCCCTTGCTTGAGGAGACATTTCCATAAAAATGTTGCTAAGGCATATAAACAAGAGATTACTTGCTTATTTTCTTCTAGGAGTTTAATGATTTCAGGTCTCACATATAAGTCTTTAATCCATTTTGAGTTTATTTTTGTTTATGGTATAAGAAAGCAGTCCAGTTTTATTCTTTGCATGTAGCTGTCCATTTTTCTCAACACTATTTGTTGAAGAAATGGCTTTTTTCCCCACTGTATATTTTTGCTATCTTTCTCACAGATTAATTGACCATATAAGCATGGGTTATTTCCAGGCTCTCTATCCTGTTCCATTAACCTCTATTTTTGTGCCAGTACCATACTGTCTTGATTATTATAGTTTTGTAGTATATCTTGAAATCTGGGATTGTGCTAACCTTCAGCTTTGTTCTTCTTTCTCAAGATTGCTTTGGCTATATAGGGTCTTCTGTGGTTTCATATAAATTTTAGGTTGATTGATTATAGTTCCGAATTTGGCTATGTTTTGATAAGCGTCATATATCAAATGGAAGTAAAAGTTGCAGAGAAGTTAACTGAGCAGAGAAGAAGGTTTGGCAGGAGATGAGAAAGGTAAGAAGATTCAAAATTCTTTCTCAACTAATTTTTCCTAAGTGCCTGTAAAGAGAGGTTCTCTGTATGCTAGGAACCTCTCTGCATGACAGGAAATAACTCTATCTTTGATTTGCCCTTTTAAACTTTATTCTATTTTTATGCCTCAAAAAAAAAAAATTAAGAAAAATGTTACTTCAGTAAATACCTCAATAGGTCAACTTTTTCTTGAATTTTAACTAGCACCTTTACTTTAAAATTTTTCTATTACCAAAACCATTTTAAAGACCAAAAAGTCAATTAGAGATGCCTATAACCTCTGACAACAGGTTTTCTAGGAGATGCTGAGTTCTATCTATATTTTGGCAAACAAATACAGCAACTATTAGGTTTGCATTGGTTTCTTTAGCATGAACCACAGTGTTGGGTACTCAAAAGATGTTTAATAAATACATACATATTTTTAAGTTCTCATTATCAGTGAATCAGTTAAAAATGAGTCTTAACTGCCCTATCTTTGTAACATACTAGTATGATTTGGGGGAGTATAGGGATGGGGGAATACTCTGAAGAAGTAAATAAACATCATTAAGAACTCCAGGGTGCCTGTGTGGCTCAGTTGTTAAGCATGTGACTTCAGCTCAGGTCAGGATCTCATCGTTTGTGAGTTAGAGTTGCACACATCAGGTGAGCTTGAGCCCTGCACTGGGTGAGCACAAGCCCTGCTTTGGGTAAAACATGAGCCCTGCTTTGGCTAAGCCCCAGTTCTCTGTGTCTCTCTCTGCCCCTCATGGGATCCTCTGCCCCTTGCTCACTAGCCCCCTCTCTATCTCTCAAAAATACAAAAAATAAGAACTCCAGAATACTGATATTGTGCTAAGGATATCTCCTTCTCTCAATCTTAAATAATTAACAGCATGCACAAAAGTTAACAATAATTATAACTATTTTACTAATTTTGGCTTTTATCTGTACTGACAGCTCAGAGCCTGGAGCCTGGAGCCTACTTCTGATTCTGTGTCTCCCCCTCTCTCTCTGCCCCACCCTTGCTCACGCTGTCTCTCTCTCAAAAATAAATAAGCATTAAAAATAATAATAATTTGGTTTTTAATAAATAAACTCCAATATAATTTACAGCTAAATTTCTAGAAGAACCCAAGAAACAAAGGTATGCTTACCTGTGAGGGTCTTTGGAACTTGGTATAATATATACACATTCCCTCTTCGTCAAAGTGCTTTCTATCCAGGATTTCTGGGACTGAAACAAAAAGTTTTAAAAGATGGTTTATAAATTAACCCACCAATACTAAAGTAAAATAATGTAATGATAAATACATAAAAACAAATAATTCCATACTATTTAATTTTTTCCCAATCCACTAAATATTTACCGTAAGTATATAGTAAAGGCTTACTGAAGATAGCATACCTAAAATATCAGAATGAGTCCATTCAAGTCCATTGTTATTTGGATTACTAAATCAACATGCTGTGAAGATACTATTGCTTCATATAATGTGAGGAGGAAAATCAAGTTTGAGATTCCCACTATGGGGCAAAAACCTCAAGAGGGGGCAGTATGATCCTGGGAAATGGATCATTTAAAAGCCAATTAAAAGTGACCGTCAGAAAAAGATATCAAACAAATCCTAAAAGAAAAATATCAGGAAAAATTGAGACTAAACTTCAATAGAGATAGGGCAAGTTATTACATGATTACAGATGTCTGATTCACCAGATTGCTGTAACAATCTTAAATCTGAATAACCAAATCAATAGTCTCAAAATATATAAAGTGAAAATTTAACAGGGAAAATAAGACAAATTTAGGATCACAGTGGAAGATTAAAAAATTCCATCAATTACTGTAAAATTTGAAATAATTTTTAAAATTTAAAAGATATTTTATTTTGGAGAAAGAGGGAGTATGAGTGGGGGAGAGGGGCAGAGGGAAAGAAAGAGAGTATCTTAAGCAGGCTCCACATACAGCATGGAGCCCGATGCGGGGCTCAATCCCACAAACCATGAGATCATGACCTGAGCCTAAATCAAGAGTCAGATGCTTGACCAATTAAGCCACCCACACACCCCTAAACGATTTTTTTAAATTAATTTTTTATATCACCACTTAAGCTTCTCCCTGGATCCTTAGACTCTTAGACTCTGGATCCTTATCCTGCTACTGGCGACTGATTACAAAAGGATGAGGCATTATGTACTGGGACAGACAAAACTCTATAAATTATAATAGATTAAAGACCATTGGTTCCATCCTCCATGTATCAGTATTAACAGGACAGTACAAAAAGGAAGAGACCCATGTTCTAAAAGGAAACCTCTAGGAGAAGAAACATAAGACAAAATTATGATGGGTGAAGTTTTGCAGGTTCCTCTCAAATCCTTCAGGGACCCTAATGATAAAACTTAGTCTGTCCCCCAATGCTAATTCTGGTACCAAAATTCTGTCTCTCCATCCAAAATGTCCATCTCCTAGGTCAATGGTTCTTTATTTAAATATACTCACTTAGGTAGGAGCAAATTATACCATAATCTCCTGGTTATAAAAAAACAGGATGACCGCTAGAAGTCAGGACACTGAATCAGCAAAATATCTTACATTCTAAAACTCACTTAGCATAATCCCTCCACCATTGCCTAACTACTCCATAACTATTCCATAATATAACTAGACAAAAACAAAACAATGACCTCTAGTTTCACTTTAAAACCCTGACCACAGGGGCACCTGGGTGTCTCAGTTGGTTAGGCGACTGACTTTGGCTCAGGTCATAATCTCACAGTTCATGAGTTCGAGCCCCACGTCGGGCTCTGTGCTGACAGCTCAGAGCCTGGAGCCTATTTCAGATTCTGTGTCTTCCCCTCTCTCTACCCCTCCCCTGCTCATGCTCTGTGTCTGTCTCTCAATAATAAATAAACGTTAAAAAAAAACAAACCCTGACCACAAACCTCAAATGCTCCTTAATGATGCCCAATAATCGCACAATATTTCTCTGGTCCATTTTCTCATTCTCCTGTATGATTTCACAGTATTTCCTTCTTTCCTCAAACCTCTAACCCTCCTTTCCCATTCTTGATCTCAAAAGATGACCTCACTTCCCATTTAACTGAGCAAATTTAAGCAACAAGAACATGTACAACTTCCATCACATCTAGCCACTAATGAGCCCATATATTCTGCTTTCCTTCCTGTGACTATGTTTACTTCTATTTAAGTCCAACCACTCCTCTTGCATCCTAGGTCCCACACACCTCACGAAGTAAAGGTCACTCTCTACCAATTAATTTTTTTTTGTCCTTTATTAACTCATTCCCATCAACATGCAACATGCTACCAACTCTCATTTTAAAAAACAAACACAACAAACTTTTGTTTGACCCCACCTTCTCCTCAAGTTAACATTCCATATTTCTGCCTCCACCTACAGTACAGATCACAGGTAAAAGTTTTTCCCTCTTTTCTTTTCCTCCCATGCTTTCTAAACCCCACTCCAGTCAGACTTCCAAGCCAACCATTCTTTCTCTAAATCCAAAAATCAATTTTCAGGACTCATCTTCATTGATATATCAGCAGCATTTAACAAAGCTGATCATTCTCACCTACTTAAAACATCTTCATGAGTTAGTTTGGTTTTCTTCTCTTCACTGCTCACTCCTTCTGCCTCCTTTGCTGATTCCTCCCTTTTTCTCCCCAATCTTTGGAGTTCTTTTTCCCAATTATATTCACTCACATCCAGTTTATTATCAATAACTAGATGACTCCCAAATTCATATTTCTACACTAGCTCCTTCCCTAAACTCCATGCTCATATATTCAACTGCCTACTCAACAGCTTTACTCTGATGTCCAAGAGGCATCTCAAACTTAAGATGGGGTATCTGGGTGGCTGAGTTGGGTAAGTGTCCGTCTCTTGATTTCAGCTCAGGTCATGATCTATGAGATCAAGCCCCGTGTCGGGCTCTGTGCTGATAGCATGGAACTTGCTGGGCATTCTCTCTCTACCTCTGTCTCTGGCCCTCCCCTGTGTGCATGCTCTCTCAAAACAAACAAACAAACAAACAAACAAACAAACAAACAAACAAACAAGACGGCCTAAACTGAACTCACCTTTCATTGAAACACTTATTTCTTATATAGTCTTCCCCATCTCAGTAAATGGCAACTCTATTCTTCCAGTTCTATTTTTTAAGGCAAAAATCTCAGTGACATTCTTGATTTCCTCTTTATCTACTTCCCCTATAAAACCCCATGAGCAAAATCTGTCAGCTTGCCTTCAAAACACATCCAGAATCCAGCCACTTCTCACATCTTCACTGCTACTATTGTGATCCAAGCCATTACCACCTTTTGCCTGGCTTACCAGAAATCACTCTATCACCCTTGCTACTTTACAGTCTATTCCTCAAGAGAGATAATCTTTTAAAAATATGTCATTATGTCACTTCTCTCTCAAGACTCTCCAATGCCTTCACATCTTACTCAAGAGTGTTATAAAAGCCAAAGTCCTTACAATAGCATTTAAGGTCCTAGTGCTTTGCATCTCTGCATCCTGCTTCATTACTTTGATTCTATCACCTCCTTCAAGTATTTGAGCAAATGTCACTTTCTCAGTGAGGCTTACACTATTTAAAAATGCAATTTCCAACACCATCCCTCACAGTCTTATGGAACTACAGAGTAATAGGGCCATCATCCCCAGGATCACATTTAAAGCACTGTCCTGAGAACCAAAAGATCTGGCCATGTCAGTTTAAACTACCAGTATATTATTCCTAATCTAGACCTTTCTTCCACTCCACAACCATACACTGAAACTAAGGCAGAGCACATGTAACTGAAAAGACAAGACATTTCATGGAATTTCTGCTTGTAACTTAAAAAAAATATTTGGTAGTGCTACTCTAACATATGATGATGTGAGGCTGAACTTCTACCAAAACCAACTTAATTAACCTGCTGCTTGAAACTCATGAAATTTTCATTATGCTATTATTAAGAAACGCAGGATTCAGGAGTAGTGCTGAAATTACATTGTGATTTGCTTATTTAAAGTCTGCATCTCTTAGGGGTGCCTGGGTGGCTCAGTTGGTTAAGCATCTGACAGGCTCAGGTCATGATCACGCCTCGTGAGTTCCAGCCCCACATCGGGCTCTGCTGACAGCTCAGAGTCTGGAGCCTGCTTTGGACTCTGTGTCTTCCTTACTCTCTGCACCTCCCCCGCCTCTCTCAAAAATAAACATTAAAAATATATATAAAGTTTGCATCTCTTAGACAAATTGGAAATGGTTTGTAAAAAAAGACAAGGCAGGTTAGTGATTGTACTTATTGCTATACGCTTATTGCTTGTTCACTTATTAATATAATTCAGATACAGATAATATGGGAAAGTTTGGTCATTTTAAACATAAACTTACTATCACCCAGCAATTCCACTCTGAAGTATCTTTCCAAGAAAAAGAAAAACATGTCCACACACAGACTTGTATCTGAATGTTCACAGAAGCAATATTTGTAAGAGGCAACAAAATAAAATATCCATATAATAGTATACTACTTAGTAAGAGGGACAAGCTAAGGATAACATGCAACATTGCTACACCTCAAAAACATTACACTAAGTGAAAAAAGGCACATAAGATTATGTAACTGCATTTGCATGAAATTTCTAGAAAAAGACAAAAACATAGGAACTGTTAAGTTTAGTAAATGCCTGGGGCTAAGAGTAACAGCAGTGATAAACTGCAAACACATACTAGGAAACTTTGGGAGAGGACAGAAGTGTGCTAAAACTGTATTGTGGTGGTTACAAAACTAAATTTACTAAAAGCCATCAAACTTGTATACTTACAGAGGGCAAATTTTAGAGTATGTGCATTATACCACAATAAAGCTACTTGAAAGGCAGGGGAGGGTTAAGAAACATATAAAAACAGAATGAAGAGAACAAATGTATGTTTAATCAGAGTTCCAGAAGGAGAAAAGGGAAAGAATGTGCAAAGGCAATGTTTAAAGAAATGATAAGAATTTCCCAAAACTGATGAAAAACGATTTGCAGATTCTGAAAACCCAACATGAAGATAAAGAAAAAAGTTATTAAAAGACAATAAATTCAGAATAAGTTAGAGGTAAAATATTCCAGCAATGATCTTCTATTACAGTTACAAGTTTATAAAACACCTCAAGCCATATGTTTTCAAATACAAAGTGGTTGTTTTGCTGTGTTTTGCTTTGTTTTTAGTAATCTCTATACCCAACATGGGGCTCCAATTCACAAACTCCAGATCAAGAGTCACATGCTTTTCTGACTGAGCCAGCCAGGCATCCCTGACAGTAGTGTTTACAATTTGCTTTGTATAACAAATGAAGATCAAAGGAGTACAAACCCATGGGGGCAGGGGTCTTTCTAGGCTCAACCAGAAATAAAGACACCCCCCCCCCAAAAGACTCTCATAATCCCATAGCTACATTTGGCATGGCCTCTTATAAAAATAGATTGGGGTGGGGCGCCTGGGTGGCTCAGGGTGTTAAGCAATGGACTCTTGATTTCGACTCAGTTCATGATGTCATGGTAGTGAGATCAAGTCCCAAGTTAAGTACTGCATAAGCCCAGGGCCTGCTTAGGGTTCTCTCCTTCTGCCCTTCTCCTACTCACACATGAGCACTCACTCGCTCTCCAAATAAGTGAACATTAAAAAAAGCAGGGGGGGGGGGGGTGTGTGTGCCTGGGTGGCTCAGTCAGTTGAGCATGTGACTTCGGCTCAGGTCATGATCTCACAGTTTGTGAGTTCAAGTCCCACATGGAGCTCCACACTGACAGTATGGAGCCTGCTTGGGAATCTCTCTCCCTCTCTCACTGCCCCTCCCCCACTCATGCTCTCTCACACTCAAATAAACTTAAAAAAAAAAAACAAAAACACTGGAGTCACAGACTACCAACAAGGCAGCATCAACTATTCCTGTTTGGTGGGAGTCTCTGGATCAAACATGCAACAGACAGCTTAAGTGCAAGGTGACAAGATACACAATGAGCAGGTACAGGATCTGCCCTTGCCTCATAAACCTCAAAAGCCAGTATCTCTTGTTAACAGCTTCATAGATGACAAGGTCCCCCACAAAGGAAATGCCCAGTACAGGAGTCACTGAACAAAGGGAAACCCAAAGCTATGACTTACTTTTCTATTAGCCAATATTTTTGGTTTCCCAATTCACATAAATTTACCCATATGTCACATAAAAAATGTTGCCTAAAAACACAGTTGACATTGTATCTTTTGTAAACCCTTTGCCCAAAGTGCATATAACAAGAGGTAACTTTAATTAGTAGATAGTGCGTTTTTCAGGCACTGTTCTAAATGTTTTATATGCGTTAACTCATCCTATTCTCACAGTAATCCTATGAATTGGGTGCTATTAGTATTCCCTCATTATAGATGCACAAACTAGTTAGACACAGAAGTTAAGAAACTGCCCAAAGTCACATAGCTAATTGTTTGCCCTGACTCCAAAGCCTCTACTGACTTTTCAAGAGAAATTTAAGATAAGCATTTCAAGATCACTTGATGATACGCTTTAAATAAGCCACTGAGTAAAAATACATTAATTACTTTAAAAGGGGAATGCCTAGGTTTAATTTTGTGTATAATTTTCTGAACAAGGATTGCTTCTTGGCCCTTTGACTAAGATCAAGGGTAATTTTCTGAACATGGGGGGGGGGGGGGTGGGCGGTGAAGAACAGAAGGGCTAACATACTTCTCCCAAAAGGTATTGTTAATTACTAACTACTGCTAACCAGTATTAGCTTTCCCCCTATTCTGTTCCTAGCCTGCCTAAAGCAACTTCAGCTATAGTTATTCAAACAGGGTTGGGATAGGGGCAGATTCCAACAATTTGGACTGCTCTACAGCAATGAACTAATGGCCCAGTTAAGTCTAAATGCTGGTTTGCAAAACTTTGGATATGTACCCATTGAAATACTCACAAAAATGAGTCACAGGTATATACTTTTCATAGCTATGCCTTCCTAACTAAATATTAATAAAAATATTTCACATTTTTATTTAAGAGATGGTTCTATATGGAAAATAAGGAATCCCAAGTAGAATTTAACATTAAGAAATGATCAGAGCTCTGGATAGGAAGATTAATTAATTAGGGAGACAAATAAAAGTAAACTAGAGCCACCAGTATTTGTGGGAGGGGCAATGGGGTTCTGGACTAGTAAAGTAATGGATACAAGAGACAATTTCCAAATCCTTTACTTTAGCATGATGCCTTCGGGGTTTCTTTTTTTTTTTTAATTTTTTTAATGTTTATTTTTGAGAGAGAGAGAGTGACCACTAGTGGGGGAGGGGCAGAGAGAGAGAAGAAGACACAGAATCCAAAGCAGGCTCCAGGCTGTCAGCAGAGAGCCCTACGTGGGGCTGGAACTCACAAACCTCAAGATCTTGACCTGAGGTGAAGTTGGGCGCTTAACTGACGAGCCATCTAGGCTTCCCTGCACGATGCCTTTTTTAACAAAACTACAGAATGATTATTAATATAGTCCTGGTTTCCCATCTTTTCTTCAAATTCACTTCTACCATTATTTTTCAACAAACGTGTGCAACTTACTGGGTCCCTAATGAACACCTCTTCTCTTAAACTGATGTTCCTTCAATTTCAGACTTAGAGAAGTATGGCTATACTCTAAATGGGGCATCAGCAAATAGTGATGGTAAATGTTTTAGGCTTTTAGACCACATACTGTATCTGTCATATATTGTTTTGTTTTTTTAACTTTAAAAAATGTAAAAACTGGGGCGCCTGGGTGGCTCAGTCAGTTAAGCATCTGACTTGGGCTCAGGTCATGATCTCACCATTCACGAGTTTAAGCCCCGTGTCAGGCTTGATGCTTATAGCTCAGAGCCTGGAGCCAGCTTCAGATTCTGTGTCTCCCTCTCTCTCTGCCCCTCCCCCACTTGCACTCTGTCTCTCAAAAATAAACATTAAAAAAAATTTTTTTTTAATGTAAGGACCATTCTTACCTCAAAGCCATACAAAACAGGCCTTGGCCACATTTGGCCCACATGGCATAGTATACCAAGCCATACTCTGAATCCCACAAAAATATGGACTTACACATTCCTACTGAGTCCATTCAATCCAAAAAGCATGTGCCAAGCCCTTCAAATTATTCTCCTACAGTGTTTCTTGGACATTAATATCCTTTCTACCCAGTTCTACAATCCCAATAGATCCTCGTATTAAGAGTTGCTTTTCAATGAGGGGGAAAAAAAAAAGGTGGGACTGAAGAATTTTAAATGTTCATTAACAAAGTTATTTTTCCTGTAGGAATTTCAAAAGAAAAAACACTTAAAATAATCATATATTTATAGATGTTGTATCATCTATAAATATATATAAATCATATATAAGTCCTATATAAATAAAATAAATGAAATAAATAAAAAAATACAATAAATCATATACAAATTGTATATATATAAAACAATAAACCCTAAACATCACTGAGCAAAAAAATCTAGTACTTTGAGTACATATACTAGTTTTTTTCCAGAAATAATGGTCTTTTCCAATCACCATCAACCTAAGACACTTCAGCCACTTTTAGTATTCATTTTGTAACTACTCAAAATAGGAGTGCTACTGAATTTTAGGACACAACACAAATCTTGCTCACAAATTAGTTTCATTTTATCATTCTTTTTCTAAACAGATAGCCAGGGGCACCTGGGTAGCTCAGTTGGTTGAAAGACCACTCTTGATTTGGGCTCAGGTCATCCCAGGGACATGGGGATCGAGCCCCACGTCGGTTCCACACTCAACATGGAATCTGCTTAAGATTCTCTCTCTCCCTCTCCCCCACTCATGCACACACTCTTTCTCTCTCTGAAATAAAAAAAATAAAAAATAAAAAATAAACAGCCAGTGCTGTCCTTTCAAAACCTCAAACTTTCCATAGTAGTTTCTAATTGGCATATCCATCCAAAACTTTAGTGAAACTGTTTGCTAAGTAACTTAAATCGTGTCACTCTTGATGCTCACAAATTTTTACCAAATTTTGTGTCTGTAGGGACATCAATGACATTAGCATGTTTCAAGACTATCTCTTATAGCTTCCCCTAACTTTAATATTCACCAATTCTATTTCAAGGGCTTGCGGTCCACCTGAGAGTCACATACCCCCAGGTGATGGTTATAAATCCCTCCCAACGATAGGTTTATGCAAGTTTTGGAATTCTGAGTTTCTTCCCTGCCATCACATACCCAATGAAATGTGCATGGATTTTAAACATATATTTATTTCTATTTTTATACTTCTCTTCTCCTTGTTTTGCTGGGCTGCATTACTGAATTTTACCAAGAGGTGGCACACTATGAACACAAACCAGAAAATTCCTAAACTTAAATGTTTTAGGTAAAGTAAAAACTAACTATAATCACAGAATGTTAGCACTAGAAATTAACTTAAAAATCACTTCGTGATCTTCAGTAGTGAAAGAGCAGAAATTCTGGAGTCTGAGTAACTGGAGTTAGAATTATAGCTTTGTTGTTTACTATCCATGCAACCTTAGGCAAGTTTCTGACGTTGTAACCTAATAACAATACCTATCTTATAATGTCGCTCTGAAGATAAAACAAAATGATCCACGCAAGGCGTTTCAGCAGAATGCCTAACACACTATCAAATCTCAACAATGCTTCAAAATTCCTTAAGTTATAAATTCTTCCTGTCTACTAGCAATAAGGGGCGCACATACATTATAAATAAACCCTCTAACCTCATCCACTGTCTCCATAAATTAGTACCAGCATATCTCCTTCCCACCTACATGCTAATGGTAAAAATTGGGGGAAAAAATTAAAGACTGCTTTTTTCTACTTCAAGATAACAATTGGAAATCAATCTACTTTTAAAACTAAATACACTCTATGATTCTATATATTAATATTAAAAAGGAGCTGCTAGCTATGTTAGCTCTAGCAGACTAACCCTCCCACAAATAACAGCCATAAACTTTGGACAAAATAAAAACAAAAACAAGCAAACAAACAAACAAAAAAAACCAACTAGTTTACATACTAAAGACCCAAAAGCAGGCAGAAATTGAATGGAGTCTATTAAAAATGAAAGGACAGCACTGAATGAGTTTTCCAGTTTTTAAGGCTTTTCTGGTAACAGGCCCCACTCCATACCTACTGAACAGCTAAGACTCCAATAGAAATCCCAGAGTCTTACTGGCTTAAAAAAAACAAAATATCAAGCTCAAGGTGACAAAAGCAGTTGGAAAGCGATGGGAAAAGTCCTTCAAAGGAAAAAGTCACATAAAGGGTGCCCCAACCTATGGCTGACCCATGAAAAATGTATACACAGTACAGACTCCAAGCAGCCCAATTAAGAATAAAAGAACTGAACGGACACTTTGGCTGCCCACCATGAGACAGAGTATGGAATCTGAGTACAGTCAAGTAAATCAACTACTATCTTAATCTATTCTGAGTGCCATAACAAATACCATAAGCTAGGTGGCTTAAGCAACCAAAATTCACTTTCTCACAGTTATAGAAACTGTAATCCAACATCAATCAAGGTTCCAACAGGGTCTGTGTCTGATAAAGACTCTCTCCTTGGGCTGCAGACAACTATCTTCTCACTGTGTCTTCACATGGTACAGGGCAAGCTCTCTGGTGTCTCTTCTTATAAGGGCCTTACCCTCATGACCTCATCTAACCCTAATTACCTCCCAAAGACCCCATGTCCAAATGCCATCACACTGGAGGTTAGGGCTTTAACAAAGAATTTAGGGGAGAGTGGCACAAACACTGAGTTCATAACAACTACTTTAAAAAGAATCAAGTCTTCAGAAGGGGTATAACAGAACTCAAGAGTCTAAAAGGTAACATTCACATTGTCTATTACACAATTCAAAATGACTAGACTTAAGAAAAAATAGGAAAATGTGACCCACACTCAAAAAAAAATTAAAAAGGGGTTTACATATTAATAAAATGCATATACTTAAAAATTAAATGACGTTACAGACCTAGAAATTGAGTTATGTGAAAAATTTGTACACAGGTCAATATGCCTGCCAACAATGGCACAGACAGTGACAAAGAAAAATTAAGGCTAGCCTAAAGCAAAATGTTGAAATAGGCTGGCACTCTGACTTCCTCTATCTTTCTCCCTCTATCTAGAGCCCAACTCATTTGACCTTCTGGCATTCTTAAAGGCCGTTACTCTAGAGTTCTGCTCTTATTCTTAATTGGCTGCCAACTACTTAACTAATTCACTAATAATTAGGTATCACTGGTAATATAGATGTGAATTCTCTGAGAGGATCTTAAAGACACTACTGAAAAGTCTCTGTGGAATAACAAACAGTTGAAGTTTTATATATTAAAAAAATTAAACTGAATCAAATTCCGACTATAACTATGTTTGTAAAGAGAGTCTTATTATATCCAACCTTATTTTCTATTTTGCTTTCCTGCTGACCTCATGGAGATTGCTACTCTGGTTGTTTAACAGTCCAATATTACCCTAGACTTATGGAACAGAAAATGTTTGATGAAGAACTGTGAGCAGTTGCCATCATGCTATATCTTGGGAGTCTACGGTACTAAATAAATGAAGACAAGGCACAATTGAGTCTAAAATGTGGCCAACCTGAATCTAGCTCAAAGAGTAGTAATTTTTTCCTTATGTATTCTAGAAAGAGTCTTACCTAGAGTAATTCATTTTAATATAAAGAATTATTAATAAAATGAAAAGGGATCGACACTCATCAAGATAAAAAAGATAATAAGCATGTTGGCCAAGGGCCACCTGGATGGCTCAGTTGGTTAAGCATCGAACTTCAGCTCAGGACATAATATCATGGTTTGTGGGTTTGAGCCCATATGGGGCTTTGCACTGACAGTGTGAGGAGCCTGCCTGGGATTCTCTCTCTCTTCCTTTCTTTCGGCCACCACTGCCCATCCCCCCCATTAACTTAAAAAAAAAATAAGCATGTTGGCCAAAAAAACTTTTAATTTTTTGTTATTTTTTTTAAAGAGAGCGAGAGAGAGCACGAATGGGGAAGAAGGGCAGAGGGAGAGGGAGCAGAGAAAATCTCAACCAGGCTCCACACTCAGCACAGAGCCTGACATGGGGCTCAATCCCACAACCCTGGGTTCATGACCTGAGCTGAAAGCAAGAGCTGGATGCTCAACCAACTGAGCCACCCAGGTGCCCTCACATTTTTAATTGTTTATGCTAAGTTATTTTACCTAGACACCTAAGAGTGCTAAAAAAACAAAATAAATATACCGACACAGGAACAGACAAACAGAACAATGGAACAAGTTGCTTGGAAACAAAAACTTACCTTGAAGGAAACTTTTGTTGTGTGATGGAGAGAACAATATGAATTAGGGGAAGATATGATTTATTCTGTGTATATGAACTATCACACTAAACCCAAAAATGAATACTACATGGGGGCACCTGGGTGGCGCAGTTGGTTAAGCGTCCGACTTCAGCCAGGTCACGATCTCGCAGTCCGTGAGTTCGAGCCCCGCGTCAGGCTCTGGGCTGATGGCTCGGAGCCTGGAGCCTGTTTCCGATTCTGTGTCTCCCTCTCTCTCTGCCCCTCCCCCGTTCATGCTCTGTCTCTCTCTGTCCCAAAAATAAATAAAAAACGTTGAAAAAAAAAAAAATGAATACTACATGGATTAAAGTCAAAATGTGAAAAGCAAAACTTTAAAATTTGTACCAAAAAAAAAAAATAGAATAACTTTATGACCTCAGGAAAATAAAAGGCACATGCTATAAAGAAAATACTGATAGGGGCACCTGGCTGGCTCAGTTGGAAGAGCATGAGACTCTTGGTCTCAGAGCTGTGAGTTTGAGCCCCCCATTGAGTGCAGAAATTATTTAAATAAAAAATTTTTTTAAAAAAAGGAGAAAATACAGACAAATTATAACACTAACATTAAAAACCAATGTACATCGGGGCACCTGGGTGGCTCAGTCAGTTGAGCATCTGACTCCAGGTTAGGTCATGGTCTTGTGGTTGGTGGGTTCAAGCCAACGTCAGGCTCCGTGCTGACGGCTCAGAGCCTGGAGCCTGCTTCAGACTGCTTCAGATTCTGTGTCTCCCTCTCTCTGTGTCCCTTCACCATTGCGCTTGGTCCCCCCATCTCTCTCTCTCTCTCAAAAATAATAAACATCTGGGTCGCCTGGGTGGCTCAGTTGGTTGGGCATCTGACTTCGGCTCAGGTCATGATATTGTGGTCTGTGACTTCTAGCTCTGCATTGGGCTCTGTACTGACAGCTCTGAGCCTGGAGCCTGCTTCAGATTCTGATTCTGTGTCTCCCTCTCTCACTGCCCCTCCCCCACTCACTCCCTCAAAAAAAAAAATGAATAAACGTTAAAATTTTTTTAAAATATAAACATTAAAAAAAATGTACATCAACAACCTAAAATAAGTAAATAGCTTACCATTAACCAAGTAAAAAGTTAAGAAATTTTTACTCTACTAGCCTTTTCTACAGGCTAGAAAAGATATTTGTAGCCATAAAGTACCACCCAAAAATATGCAGAATACATAAAGAACTTCTACAAGTAAATAAGAAAAAAATAATCCAATAGAAAAATGAGCAAAGACTATAAATAGGCAATTCATCAGAGACAAGTAAACCATAGCCAAAACTCATAACCTGAAATAATACTCAGTATTAGTGGTCAGTAACATGCAAATTAAAACAATGAGGAACTACTTCACATTCATGAGTCTGGCAAAATAAAAGAACCTAATCAATGAAGTGTGGCAAAGATGTTGGCAGAATTGGAAATTCTCATACTTTATAGGGAGTATAAACCACACAACTACTTTGGTCAACACTTTGGCAATTATCTCTAAAGTTGAAAATGCACCCACCCTACGATTTACCAATTCTACTTCTAGATATATGCATCTTAGAAAAATTCTCACACTTGTACATTACATTAGATGATACATACATGCACCATTATTTGTAAAAAAAAAAAAAAAAAAAAAAAAAAAACCCAAATGCCAAACAACAGTAAAATGGACAGATAGTATATTCTATAACGGAATAGTAAACAGCAGTTAAAAGAGGTAAACTAAAAAGCTGCTCTGAGCATGCACGGGGAGGATATCTTACAGAGAAGTAGTAATGTTAACTTTGAATGAGAACAAAGATTAAAAAAAAAAGTAAATAAAAACAAAATGAAAGTGGTGAACTAGACCTTACCTGTATCATTAATATGAACAAACCTCCAAAACCTAATGTTGAGCTGTGCTAACAGCTCAGAGCCTGAAGGCTGCCTCAGATTCTGTGTGTGTCTCTCTGTCCCCTTCCCCTGCTCATGCTCTAAATAAATGTTAAAAAAATTTTTTTTTAAAAAGTCCATAAAAAGATGTACGTAATTACATATATATAAAACTACCAGGAACTACTATGTGTTATAATTCTATAATACATAGAGAGACAATACTACATATATACAACATATATAAGATATATAATATATATTTACAACTACAAAAAGCAAGCAAAGGAACAACAGGAGATAGTTATGCCTGCAGAAGTGGAAAGTGCAATGGGATTTTGATGAAGTACTTGGAAGTTTCAATTTTACCTCCAATATTTTATTTCTCAAGCTGGGCGGTAAGTACATAGACTGCTATTACATTACGATCACACTTTTATCAATCTGAATTCCACAACAAAAAACAATTACCAAAGAATTCAAATTATATACATTTATTTAAAAATATTATGTACCTGTAATCAAACAGTACAATTTAAATTCTTCACTTTTATTCCTGTCTCCTTGTTACCTAATATTTTTGCCAAAGCAACAGAATCTGTTGAATTAAATGGATCCATCACATTAATCTAATTCAATGACCACTGATATACTTTCAGATGATGCCACAAAAGTTAATCTGAAAAAGACAAATCTAAAGAAAACATTAGGACATTCTCTATTACAAAACTCCAGCCTTCATATTGTGAGTAAACCCTACCAATCTATTCTCTATCTCTGAGTATTTGTTAATACACTTATGTTAGATTTTCACAGTTTTTATGAAAGAGTTCTACCCATCACAGAAATCTACTTAAGGAATTTCCAATCTACTAAGGATTCCTTCTGACTAGTAAATCTCTGCACTTCGACAATGTATACAATATATATGATGCATACAACTGAATTCTGAATAATTTATCTTAAGGATATTACATAGAAATTTGGTAATAAAGAAAATTCTAAGTTTTACAGCATATGAAGAAAAAATATGGTAAATAAATTTTTTTAAGGTAACACATTCTTCATGACCTTAACTTTTGAAGTACCTGGGTGACTCAGTCAGTTAAGCATCCAACTCCTGACTTCCACTTAGATCATGGTCTCATGGTTTGTGAGTTCAAGCCCCACATCAGGCTCTGCAATGACAGTGCAGAGCCTGCTTGGGATTCTCTCTCTCTCTCTCTCTCTCTCTCTCTCCCTCTCCCTCTCCCTCTCCCTCTCCCTCTCTCTCTGTCCCTACCTTGCTCGTGCGTTTTCTCTCTCAAAATAAATAAACTTTAAAAAAAATTTTTTAATATTAAAAAAAAATGACCTTAACTTTTTAATTAACATAACACTTGCCATCTTAGATCTCACAAATATACATGTCTCTGAGTATCAAGGTCCTTCTCCAAGTGCATAATTTGGTGAGTCAATTATCTACTGTACCACTTACTGGCCTAATGACCTTTGGTTGAGTGATTTTGCCTCTCTGTTCCTTCCATAAATAATGGAGAAAAAGTGCCTACTTCAAGAATTTTTTTTGAGAGTAATAATATGCAATAATATATGTAAAACATTTAGAACAATGACCACAGCTAAATGCTACTACATGTTAGCTAATATTATGAAAATCGGTCTAAAGCCTGTTACACACGTTTCTAAATCAAGAGTACCTTCTGGGTATTAGGTATTGTAAATTATACTCTTAAAGACAAGGAAGACCACTGGTTTATATACCCAAGGGTAATTTATAGACCTATATTTCTAGTCTAGTTAATGTTTATCCAATCTCCTTACAGTAATAATCTGCTTCTCAGATAACTTTCCTTCTATTCATTCCCAGCATACTACCAAATTGTCAGAGGAAAATAGGTAACTAAGCCTACTAACTTTCACTTTGCACATATTTTTCAATCAGTGAACTGTGGGCTCAGGTTGCTATATTCCTAATAATGATGTGGCTCAAAAGTGTTTTTCCATGAGGAGCTGGGTTTCTAAAAGTAGTGGTTTCCAGCAGTCTGGTAGCTAGATAGTTGAGGTGTTTAGTAACATTTTTTCATGATGCAAAGAGGGACAAATAGTGTCTCACAAACTTTAATCCTAGTATTCTCCTGATATCAAGTAAAGATTATCATCTTCTTTTTACAGACAGAGAGGGTAACAGCAGTGCTCCTAAAAGAGTATGATTTGGCAGAGATGCTTATGTGAAGAGCCAAGTCTACCAACTTCAAAAAAACTGCCTACCACCATACATCAAAAGCGTCCCAACTCTTGATGGTGGCTCCGGTCGTGATCGTGCCATAGTGAGATCATGCCCTGTGTTGGGCTCCAGGCTGAGCATGCAGCCTGCTTGGGATTCTCTCTCTTCCTCTCTCTCTAACCCTCCCTTGCTTGCTCTTTCTCAAAATAAATAAGTAAACTTAAAAAAAATAAAAATGACATATATCTAAGTTCTTTTATATTAACACACATTAAGTGACTCAGTTAATATCCCTACAGATAGCCAAATAATGCTCATTCTAAACTAATCTCAACTACTCTGAATTTGGGTACCTCCAGGTACCAAATTTAAAGCAAGCATTTAAGAAGCAGTTGTGAAAGGAAGGAAGGAAGGAAGGAAGGAAGGAAGTCAGAAAGAAAGAAGGAAAGGAAGAGAAAGAAAGAAAGAAAGAAAGAAAGAAAGAAAGAAAGAAAGAAAGAAAGAAAAGAAAGAAAGAAAGAAAAGAAACTAAAATGTAATCATATACTGAAAGGTTACTACAAAAAATAAGAAAAAAGAAAAACCTAGAAAGAAATAACAGATCAATAGCAATAATCATCAATGGCTACTACTAAAACTATATAAGTGTCTAACCAAGAAATTCACAACTGATCAGGCAGCTAACACCACCAAACCCACTGATCAATCCTAACAAGAGAAAGAAAAGAAAAGAAAAAAGAAAAGAGAAAAGAAAAACAATCAGAAAGTATGTGCTTCTTAATGTGATGCAATACAAGATACATAGCACGATCTGTGAAGCACTCTTGCCAAAATATCATACCACAATCTGATCAAGTCTTTAGATTAAGCACAGGAAATAGAGAAACAAGTTACATCACACTGTATGGATGTATCGAACAAAATCCAAGCTGTGGGAAATTCTACAGGACAAATGATCTGGATTTTTCTTATTAAATAAATGGTAAGTGATAAGACCAAAAAAAAAAAAAAAAAAAAAAGGAGGGGTTACTAGAGACTGAAAGACTTATTTATCAACCAAATGCTATATGGAATTCTTTGGATTCTGAATTAAACAAGCCAACTGAAGAAAAACATGAACCAATCAGGGAAATAAGCTGAGTATTTAATTATATTAAAGAATTACTCATTTTCCAGGTGTGTTAATAGTACTATGGATGTATTAAGAGTCCTTATCTTTTTAGAGATACACAGAATGAAGCATTTATAGATATGTCCAAGATTTGCTTTTAAGTCATCCTATTTAAGGGGGAATGGGAGTGATAATAGAGGAAACAAAATACACATTTCAAACTGTCAAAACTGGTCATTGATATATGGTGATTGATTTTCCTATTATATTTCTGTATGTGTGAAATATTCCATATTAGAATGTTAAAGAGAGAGAGAATATCAGAGCACTAGACCAAAAATATCTGATTGGTGGAACTCTCAAACTTTTGCAAGTGCTTGTGCGTCAACAGACTTTTATTTAAAAATCAAAACCAAAAATGTACATTTTAAGTACTGCCTTTGAGTATTAATTTGCATATTTTAAGTAATGACTTCAACTATAACACATTTTCATTTTATGTCGCGTTCTTATTACTGACATTTGCCAATACACACATACTTTACTCCGCAAAGTAACCAAGTTCTGAATATTCTATCTCCTAAACATCTCAATCTGTTCCATCTTCTACTACTTCATTTCAAACCATTGACATTTGGTCGGAGTCTTGCTATTGCCTCCTCATGGGTCTCTCTTTTCAACTTAAACACACACCATTCACCTTCCATATTGTTTCCTTAAGTGGATCCCATACATCTCCAGCATGAAATCCAAACTTCTTCACATGACATACATTGCCCTCAGAAATCTGGTCCTTGTCTGTCTCTAGAATACTCCCACCAGCATCCCATACTTCACTCATTCATATCTACATAAAGTATTTGTACAGTAGTTCCCTGAATAAACTAAGGATTTTCTTCCCTCTAACCCTCAATTCCCTTGGACTAAAACCACCAATTCAATGCCCCTTCTATCTCCAGTTTAATTCCAATTCCTACTGCCTCTACAAGGCTCTAGTACTATCAGCTTTTGGGCAAACCCACCCAGACTTTCCTTTCTCTCCTTGATTACCCCGTATTTTCAAAGTAATCTATGCAATGGTATCACACTATCCTCCTAGTTTTTGCCTATCTGTACTGCCTTCAAAACTATTAAGGTATCACAGTGTGTGCAATACAGTAGACACTGTTTATGATGTATGCACCTTCCACTGACAACTAGATCTTTTATAAATAACTAGAATGTAAGCTGTTTGAAAGTGGAAAACTTGTCTAGCACATATTTGCCGCTCCAGTGCCTATGACAGTGCTTGGAATATATTACCCACTAAATAAGCGATTACCAAATGAATAAAACAAATTATTTCCAATAGCCACGGCAGATAATTTTGTACAAAATTTGATTCCACTCCAGTTTTTTAACTTGTGTTTCTTGGTATTTTGTTTTATATTATTTTATGGTTAGCTGATTAGTTTTAAAGCTTTTTAAAATGCAGAAAAATTTTGTATGCTTTCTTTTAGTGTCAAAGAAGAAACTGATTACCAGAAAGAAGCAAATGCTTTAAATAAGAATTTACAGGGGCACCTTGGTGGCTCAGTCGGTTAAGCGTCTGACTTCAGCTCAGGTCGTGGTCTTGCCGTCTGTGGGTTCGAGCCCCGCGTCGGGCTCTGTGCTGACTGCTCAGAGCCTGGAGCCTGTTTCAGATTCTGTGTCTCCCTCTCTCTGCCCCTCCCCCGTTCATGCTCTGTCTCTCTCTATCTCAAAAATAAATAAAGGTTAAAAATTTTTTTTTTAAATAAGAATTTACAGTAAGAATTATACAGTGTAGATACAAGATACTTCGGTGAATTTTCAGGTCACAGTGCTGACCTAAAATTTGAGGGGGCTCAACAGATTATTATTGGACAACCTCAGTTTTCAGTTTTCACTATAATTTAATTGGAAATTTAAAAAGAAAAAAAATTCCAGAACTCAATAGCAGTCAGGACTCAAGTATGTAAAAACTAAAATCAGATCCTAAATTTCAAATTTTTAAAGTGAGAATTTCTCTCTGTAAAATCAACAGGAATGTTAGCATGTACAACCAACACTGAGTTCACGTTATGTGCCAAGGATGGTGCACAACTTATGTATACCAACATACCGTCTGGGGGAGCACATCTGCTATAAAAAGACTGGACATGAATGGAAAGAGAGCAGGAAAAGGAGAAACTCAGACCACATCTTAATTTTTGGAAGCTGGGTTTCAAAGCATGCAAACAAGACATTAAGAGGCTGAGTTTGAGAAGAGCATCTAAGGTAAGACTAAGAAATTATAAATTTTCACTAGAAAGTCATTAGAAACAAAGGTGTCTGGTTGTATGAATAAAATATTAGGAAACAATGCCTTTGAAGGTGATGAATCATCTTAATTTCCATTTTCTAAGGTATCTAAATGTTTTTTAAGATACTGAAATGATAATGTTCAAATTTATACTATTTACCATAAAAAGAAAAACTAGACACATCACCGAAGATTCAGAACTAATGGTTTGTTTTTTTTCATACAAAAGGAACTCTCATTCAACCCCCACCCCAAAACATATTCTCTTAAAAATCCATGTAAGTAACAAGTTAAAAAATCTGGCATCAGTAAAGAAACTTAAACCCTTCTTTCAAAATTAGGAAAAAAAGTAAAACGACGTTTTTATTGACTTTACATTACCAAAGAAGGTGGAAAACAGTGTAAGGTGCATTATTTATTCAAAGTATAACTATATTCGTGGTTTCACTTTTGTATGGCACCTAAATTAACTTCTGCTGAAAAGTAAACCTGCCAGACTCCAGCAGAGGGAGAGTTGTTTGCACGAAACCAACAAGTTCAAGTACTGACCAGAAAAACACCTCGCTCTTCAAGTCCCTGTAAATTACTTTCTTCGTAAAAAAAAATTCAAATTTGATCCCTGGCCTTAACAACAACAACAACAACAACAGGCTCTAACGAAAGCTGCAATGCACCGCATCCCTCTCGCCACTCTGCACCCTAGGTTTAAAACACAACTAACCCTTCTCTAGAGCAACAGATGGGGTTGTTAGATATAAATCCAGACAACACATCGCCTCGATACCTCCAGCAGCGCCCCCAATAAAAATGTTTAATTCTTGCTAAAGAAAACTGCAAACCAGATCCACCGTCAATACCGTCAAACCCCTCCTCTTTGGCTCCAAAAGGGAAACGTACCTGTGGAGTATCTACTGCGCAGCAAACAAGGCACAGTTCCAATCCCGCGTCCTCTATCCCTTTTTTGTTCCCTCCCAGCCCTCCTTCCCTTTCCAAGCAGAACTTTAGCAGAGCATTTGGCTCCCTTATCTGCTAGCAACTGGCGCCAGGAGGAAGGCGCTCCCGGGAGATGCGGAGGTTGAGCCCTGCGTCTGGCGCGCTGCGGCCGCTCTGCTCATCCAGGTACTCCCTGGCTCGCGCTTCTGCCGCCTCGAGCGGTCCCTGGTCGGAGCCAGGGCTCCGCTGTGGGGATTCCCGCGGCGAGCCGTCGGGCGAGATTTGCTACCTGCTTCCTGCCCCTCACCCCCGAACGAACTGCACTCCCGTCCCGCCGGGGCAAGTCCGGAAGGCAATAGGGGTTCCTTCGCCCCAGGCAGCATGGCCCCGGACACACACTGGCCGGTCGGGTCCCCCGGTCCCCCCCCCTCCCCCTCCCTTCCGCAACCCCCGGGACTATTCCCCCGCCGGGGCCTGCGTGGGTCCAGTACCATTCTCCTCACGGGGCGGACTCCGGAAGGGCAGCAACTCCACCTCCTCCTCCTCCGCGGCCTGTAGCCATCTATCGGGAAGCGTCTCCGGAGGCGGCAGCAGAGGCCGCCGGACAAGGACAGCCCAGGGAAACCTTCTCAGAACTAACTCAGCTCCGGCACTAGCAGCAGAAGCTGAGTCTTTCATAATTGTGCGACCAACTCCTCCGGGGGACTGGCCACAGGGACGCGCCCGCGCCCGCCTCCGCCGGCGACGGGGCTGAAGACAGACCACGTGAGGGGCGCGTCGTGTGCGTCGCCGCCCGCGGGCTGGGTCACGTGAAGGGCGCGCGCTCCCTCACTTCCAGACTGCCTCCCTGCGCGCCGCGCGCACGCGCTGGGCACGGGAGCTTCTAGCTCCAGCGCTGTGGGTTTCCCGGGAAGGGTCGGCTGTTCTCCCAGGGTCTCCAGTGTATACTTGGGCGGGACTCGCACAAACATCTGTGTCCCCTCCCGGGATGGAACTGAAGGAAGCAATAGTGGAGGATTAAGGTTCTGGGCCTCCGGGATCCTGCCTGGAGTTGCGGCGTAGTCTCATCACCGCTAGCGGGGCCTGGCCTCCCCCCCTGCGCTAACAGGGCTTGGCCACTGCCTGTGCTCTGCTGTGTTTCCGAGCCCCTTCCCTGTGCGTTAGACAGGGGCCTTACTCTCCTCGTCCAAAATGCCAAATCATGCTCTCTCTCCAATTTACCCTGTTTCTGCCAGAAAAAATTCTCCCAGATTTAACTGTGGGCTGCATCCTTTCCCTCCGGAGATGTCGCCCACAGACAACTCATACAGCACGTGCCTTAACCAAAGACTGCAGGTTGCTCCTGGGTCTAATACCTCTCTGCCTTTTCTTTTCCTTTGCTAACACACCAGCCAAGGTTTGACAATTAGCGATAGTTTACTAAGTTGTTTTTTACACATGATTCTTCTCCCGAGGAAAAAATTGGTCCATCTGATCCTCTATTACCTGATTTTATCACACCTCTTTTTTAAAAACAGCTTTATTGAGGAATAATTGATATACAATAACCTACACATATTTAAATGTACATTTTGGCAAGTGTTGACATATGTATGCACTTACGAAATCACTATGACAAGCCAGTGAACAAACTCATTACCCCTCAAGGTTCCTCCGCAGTTTGTAACTATAGATTCGTTTGCATATTTCATGGTTTTATATAATGGAATCATACAACATGTACCTTTTTTTTGGTCTGGCTCCTTTCACTCAGCATAACTATAACTTAAACATTATGATCATGTTTATATATGTATGTTATGTATTATGAACATAATCGTCAACAAAATTAATCTGCCCATTGTTTTACCTAATACGCTTTGGCAGTTCTTGTGAGCAGTCTTCAAGTACTGTGTATTCCTTCCCCATCTGGCAGGTCCAGCAGGACCAAGGTTTAAAAAAAAAAAAAAAACACTCTTATATGTGTCATACCTTTCCTACTAGATTATCAGCCGCTTGGGGCAGGGATTTTGGCTAATTTATGCATACATTCAATAAATGTTTATTTTCTAGATGTCAGCTGGGCCTACTCACTTACTGCCTGAATCAAGTTTATAATCTAGAAAGTGGAGAAAAACCAGAAAATCAAAATACAATGAGATGAGAGTGCTTTGTTTTCCTCAGTCTCTGTGACTCTGGCCCTTTTTTGCACCCACAAATGCTTCATCCCTTGCTTGGATGATGTAGAAAGGTAATAATAGCTCCATGGCACTTGATCTCCAGAGCTCTTGCTAAATTGGAGCATTTAGTTCACAGTTAGAAATGAGAAATATAATTCATCTTTAATTGAACTAATGAAAATAAAGTCCTTAATTTACAGGTTATCAGAAGCCCTGAAGTTCAACATGCTGATTTGCAGTAAGTAATCAATTCTGGAGGACGAGTTAATTCTTTTAAAAAAAAAAAAAGTACTTAGGGGGTTCTGTGTGGCTCATCTGACTTGGGCTCAGGTCATGATCTGACAGTTTATGAGTTCAAACCCTGCATCAGGCTAGCTGCTGTCAGTGAGGAGCCCACTTTGGATCCTCTGTCCCCCTCTCTTTCTGTCCCTCCCCCTCTCGGACTCTCCCTCTCTCAACAATAAATAAACATTAAAAAAAAAATACTGAGTTCCTAAGACTATATTAAGAATAGTCCTCTTTAATGTTCAGTGATGAATAAAGATGGATGTGTTCAGTATTTAAGAAAATGTTCATTAAATGCTCTCTTTCTGTCTCACTTCTTTCCCATAGGGGCTCTGTTTCCATTTTGGTCAATGACATCTCTAATTCCCACTCTCAATGAATCATATACTGATTCTCCTTCCTATCCTTGCCCAGTTATTTGCAACAATTCAACAAACATTTACTACTACACTCTTTTTAAAGCACTAAGTGAAGTGTTATACGTGATTTTAAAAAAATGGAAAAGCATGGTACCATACCAACTCTTAGATTTTTTATTTGTGTATTTAGAATGTTTTTCTGGGGCACCTGGGTGGCTGAGTCAGTTGGGCAACTGACTTCGGCTCAGGTCATGATCTTGTGGTTCACCAGTTTGAGCCCTGCATTGGGCTCTGGGCTGACAGCTCAGAACCTGGACCCTGCTTCAAATTCTGTCTCCCTCTCCCTCTGTCCCTCCCCCACTCGCACACTGTCTCTGTCTCTCTCAAAAATAAATAAACATTTAAAAATAAATAAATAAAAGGGTCACCTGGGTGCCTGGGTGTCTGAGTCAATTAAGTATCCGACTTTGGCTCAGGTCATGATCTCATGGTGTGAGATGGAGCCCCACGCTGGGCTCTGTACTGACAGCTCAGAGTCTGGAGCCTACTTGTGATTCTGTGTCTCCCTCTCTCTCTTCCCCTCCCCAGCTCGCACTCTTCTCTCTCTCTCAAAACTAAATAAACATTTAAAAAATTAAAATAAATAAACAAGGGGCGCCTGGGTGGCTCAGTCGTTTGGGCGTCCGACTTCAGCTCAGGTCATGATCTCGCAGTCTGTGAGTTCGAGCCCCGCATCGGGCTCTGGGCTGACAGCTCAGAGCCTGTAGCCTGTTTCAGATTCTGTGTCTCCCTCTCTCTCTGACCCTCCCCTGCTCATGCTCTGTCTCTCTCTGTCTCAAAAATAAATAAATGTTAAAAAAAATTTTTTTAATAAAATAAATAAATAAAATGTTTTACTTTGAGATAATTGTAGAATTATAGGAAGTTGCAAAGAAATGCACAAAGAAGTACAAATAAATTTCCCCAATATCCCTTTCCCCTCCCCCCAGCATCTCATATAACCACAGCACAATATCAAAACCAAGAAATTGACATTGGCAAAATCCACAGAGTTTATGCAGATTTCACCAGTTATACGTGCACTCATTTGTGTATATGTTTGTGTGTAGCTCTATACAATTTTGTCACATGTGTAGCCTGGACTAACCACCCAAACAATCAAGATGCCCAACTATCACCATGAGATCCCTCATGTCACCTCTTTTACAGCCACACCCCTTCCATCCCACTCCTAACCTCTGACACCCACCAATCTGTAACTCTAGCCCCATAATTATGTCATTCACAATTGTTACCTAAATGGAATCATGTGGGGCGCCTGGGTGGCTCAGTCGGTTAAACGTCTGACTTTGGCTCAGGTCACGATCTTGCGGTCCGTGAGTTCGAGCCCCGCGTCAGGCTCTGGGCTGATGGCTCAGAGCCTGGAGCCTGCTCCGATTCTGTGTCTCCCTCTCTCTCTGCCCCTCCCCCGTTCATGCTCTGTCTCTCTCTGTCTCAAAAATAAATAAAAACGTTAAAAAAAAATTTTCTAAATGGAATCATGCAATATATATCCCCTTGTGGCTAGACTCACTAAGCATAATTCCCTGGAGATCCATCCAAGCTGCTGCTTGCACCAGCAGTTTATTCTTTTTCACTGCCGAACAGTACCTCATGCCATGGATGGACCACAGTTTGTCCATTTACCTTTCGAAGGACATTTGGGTCTCTACAACCAAAGCTGCTATGAATATTTGTGTACAAGTTCCTCTATGAAAATAAGTCTTCATTTCTCTGAGATAAATGCAATTGGTAGGCTCTTCATAAGTCCATTTTTAGTTTTTAAAGGAACTGGTTATATTTTGAAGATAGAGTCCAAGGATCACCTGACAGACAGGACGTGGGTGTGAGAGAAAAGAGAGGAGTCAAGGATAGTTTGAAATGAGCTCATATGTAGAACAGCGGTAGAACATAGTAGCAGCTCATTAAATGTTGGCTACACAAATGACCGCAAACACAACGCAAACGAAATGAGAAAATCCATGAGACACCATAAGCTACAGACATTGCCTTAGAAGGCATTAAGAGTCATTCTTGGGAACTTAGTGCATGGAAATCCCTTTGATTATTTGCATGAAACTGAAAAAGAAGAGTCCCACTTCCTCTTAGAATATAGAAAGCCACAAGAGAATGCCACATCCATTCTAATGAGAAAAAGGCAAATAAACCACAAAACTATGATTTTTAAAACTCATCAGAGAACTGAGGTCATCATAGGCAACAGAAAGAACTGAATTCCAAAGAACTGCAGGTGTCTCCTAGGAAAGACAAGACAAATGATGTTGCTTTGGGTGAGTGAAAGTGTCTGTGGGCTGGAGAGAGTTTACCACCACCTACCCCTTCCCCCTACCCTCCCACCCCCACCCCTAGTTCTTTCCCTGAAGGAAGATTGGAGGCAGTCAATCCTCAGGTTTTCAGCTGTCAGTCTAGTACATGCATTCTCAATGTCAAAAGGGGTGATATTATCTACTTCAAGGAAGTGAAAACTGATTCTTAGGGCAGGGGGTGAAAAATATTACTCTTTTTACATATAAAGCACAGGTGTACACATAGTACATAAATAAACATTACAGTTTCATGAAGGGAAGGATATAATTAGGAAAAACATGTCTAAAAAAAGACTCCATAGTGGAGTGATAATAAAAAAAAGGGAGGGTGAGAATGATCTAGATACAGAGATAGATACAAGCCTAACTCATAATGAAGATAAATGTTATAATCGCTGTGGTAGCCAACCTCCAACAGGGCCCTCAATGTTCTTCACTTGCTGGTATTCTCATCCTTGTGTAATCTCCCATATTGAATAGGACTGACCTGTGTGGCCAATGGAATATAGTGGAAATGGCAATGTGTCAGACTTCCAAGCCTTGGTCATAAAAGACATTTTGGCTTCCACCTTGTTCTTTTAGATCACTCACTCTGGAGGAATTCAACTGCCATGTCAGGAGGACACTCAAGTAGTTCTTGAAGATGTACAAGGGACGAGGAAATGATACCTCCTGCAACAACCAAAATTAACTTGCCAGCCATGTGGGTAAGCCATCCTGAGAATGTATCCTTCAACCCCAGATAAGATGTCAGATGACTGCATCCCCAACTGACATATCCTCATGAAAAACTGTGAGATAGAGTCACTGCTAAGCCATTCCCAAATTCCTGATTCTTGGGAACTTTGAGAAATGATAAGTGTTTTTTGTTCTTTCAAGTTATTAATTTGGGGGTTATCTATTATGCAGCAATATATAACTGATAAAAAAATGTTATACAAATAAGGCACTATGCAGTGGTAGAATCTAATCACCAGCTGGGAATATTTGCAAAGCTTGGGGGCCCTAGAATATGAATTGAGTATTGTGGGAAGAATTGGAAAGGTGTATGTAGAAGTATAGTAAGGTGTTCTAGATAAAGAGAATCCTCAGAGGCAGAGAGGTACAACCATGTCATATCAACCCTTTTAAGTGATAAAAGGCTTGGACTCCAGTAATATAAACCCAAACAGCGTCTTCCTTAGAATTAATTTAGTAAGAATGTTCCTTAAGTCTCTTCTGTACTTAAAACCCTTCAGTGGCTCTTATTGCTCTTATAACAGGTCCCAATACCTTAGTATCTGATCCCATCTTATTTTTCCAGTTTTATCTCTAGTTACTTCTCCTAGCCCACTTCCCATACCCTTCAAACGTACCTTATCAGTACTCAACTTGTAAATTCCTTCTTTCAAGATTTTTTTTTAAATTTCCTCCCTACAGCACACCGAATCTGAGTTAGGTGCTCCTTCTATATGCTCCCATTGTACACTATATTCCTTGTAATAGCATTTCTCTCCCTGTATTCTAATTACCAACTTACATGCCAATCCCCTCACCTCCTGCCAACAAATGTTCAAGGAACCTAATCTTATCCGTCTTATTTACAGTGTATCCGGGCTCAATGACACATATGGAGGAATAATCCAATAATATTTGTTGAAGAAAAAAATAAACCTACTGATAGGCCAGATTCTACAGATATACCTCAGTCCTTTGATTCAAGCATGCAGAGTTTTATCAGATTAAGAAAAAGTGCTATTCTTACATAGGAAAGGGTTACAGGAAGTGGAGCAGAACATGGAAGTCTGTGTTCTCACAGCATATTTAATTCATCAGCCATCCATTTACCCATCACATTTGTTGAACATCTTCTGTGGAGTACACAGTGTGTGCTAGGTTACTTCTTGCGTGGCTCAGGCCTTGTGCTACTGTTTGTATCTCTTTCTTTAAATGTTTCATTCTAGGAGAACTTGGGTGGCTCCATCGGTTAAGTATCAGACTCTTGATTTCAGCTCGGGTCATGATCTCCTGGTTGGTGAGACCAAGCCCAGTGTTGCTCTCTGCACTGACAGTGTGGAGCCTGCTTGAGATTCTCTCTCCTCTCTCTCTCCGCCTCTCCCCGCCTCTCAAAGTAACTAAATAAAACTTTAAAAAAATGTTTTATTCTAAAACTGACTACACTGGCCTTAGTTTCTGAGTGTCCAATACCCTAGTGCACATGGTCTGTTGAAACAACTGAGATATCCTCTAAGAAGCTAGAAATAAGAAGGACAAAAAGAAGATGGAAGTAAGAGAAATATAAAATTAAATTACTCTTATGAAATCAATTTCCTAGACATCAATTCCCTTAATACTATCCATATCCTTGTCTTCATTTATCACCATGGATATATAAATATACCTCAGTTTGAGGACCACTGCCTTAGAATACTAACTCTGATTACCCCCATGATGATTAAGTTTGGGTGTCAACTTGACTGGGACATGGAGTGCCCAGATTAAACACAATTTCTAAGGGAGGATCTGTGAGGGTGTTTCTGCACGAGATTAGCATTTGAATTGGTATACTGAGTAAAGCAGATGGCTCTCCCCAGTGTGGATGTGGCTTCTTCCAATCTATGGAGGACCCAAATAGAACAAAAAGGCAGAAGAAGGCGGAATTTATTCTCTGCCTGACTGATGAGCTGGGACATCAGTCATCTCCTGTTCTTCACTGCAAATACGTCACCAGCACTCTGGTTCTCAGAGCTATACCACCAACTTTCCTGAGTCCCAGCTTACAAACAGCAAATAGTTGGATTTCTCAAACTCCATAATTTCATGAGCCAATCATATATATATCAGTTATGTTCTCTGCAGAATCTGGACTAATACAACCCATCTTCCATCTTACTGCTTCAATCTACTGATATATACACAATTTTATTGTACGGAATTACAATAGTGTGGTCAACAAAAGGTTTTCAAGTAAAAAAAATTTTTTTATGATAAAATGGTATCAGAAGTGAATAATTGGGGGCGCTTGAGTGGCTCAGTTGGTTGAGTGTCCGACTTCAGCTCAGGTCATGATCTCACGGTTCATGAGTTTGGACCCCACATCGGTCTCTGTGCTGACAGCTCACAGCCTGGAGCCTGCTTCCGATTCTGTGTCTGCCTCTCTCTCTCTCTGCCCCTCCCCCACACGTGCTCTGTCTCTCTCTGCCACTCAAAAATAAAGAAAACTAATAAAATAAAGAAAAAAAGAAATGAATAATTGAAATTTGAAATTAAAACACAATACCATTTACATTAGTACCGAAAAATGACACACTTTGGTATGAATCTAACAAAATATATATAAGATTCATATGAAGAAAACTACAAAATTCTGAGGAAAGAAATCAAATAAACTCTAAATAAATAGAAAGATACTCCATCTACGTGGGTAAGAAAGCTCAGTATTGTCAAGATATCAGTTCTTCTCAATTTGATCTATAAATTCAACATAATTCCAATCAAAATCTCAGTAAGTTACTTTGTGGATACCAACAAGCCATTTCTAAAGTTTACATGGAGAGGCAAAATACTGAAAACAGCCAGCACAGTATTAAAGGAGAACAAAGTGGAGGGCTGACATGATACTACCTAACTTCAAGACTTATTACTAAGCTACAGTAATAAAGACAATTTCTTCTTTGTTTTTTTTGTAATTTAAATTTGTTAACAAATATATACAATACTTGGTGTTGCATTCACATTTAGAAACTTTCAGAAGCACATTTCACTGATTTAAATGCAAACATCTGCAGTGGGGATATTCTAAATATTAGCAGATTTTCTGAGGTTTTAGGGTATTTAACAACAAAGAGGCTTAATTTTAACCTAGAAAAAATGTTTCTAGAATATTCTGAGTTTATTGTAAGTTGTACTATATCTGAAGTAACAATAAGTAGTACAACTTCTGAATGATTAGTATCTGTGACGCTCATCAAGTTTTATGACTTCCCAGAATTCTTTTATTTAATGTTTATTTATTTATTATTATTATTTTTTAATGTTTATTTATTTTTGAGAGAGAGAGAGACAGAGCACGAGCGGGGGAGGGGCAGAGAGAGAGGGAGACACAGAATCCGAAACAGGCTCCAGGCTCTGAACCATCAGCACAGAGACTGACGCGGGGCTCGAACTCACGGACCGCGAGATCATGACCTGAGCCGAAGTCGGACGCCCAACCGACTGAGCCACCCAGGCGCCCCTGTTTATTTATTTTTGAATGAGAGAGAGACAGAGCTTGAGCAGGGGAGGGGCAGAGAGGAGGGAGGCACAGAATCCGAAGCAGGCTCCAAGGTCTGAGCTGTCAGCACAGAGCCCGACGTCGGGCTTGAAGTCATGAGCCGTGAGATCATGACCTGAGACCAAGTCATGCTTAACCAACTGAGCCACCCAGGCACCCCCCTATAATTCTTTAATACATGTTTTATAAACCTTGACATCCACACAAATATAGAGGTTTACATTCAGATGAATAAAGCAGGTTTACAATAAAACAATTTGAAAGCATCGAAGTCTTTACCTCCCTACATTGAATGGCTAGCTAACATTTGTGGAATGGTTTCTATTATCCAGTTGTTGTTCTTGATACACTTAACATGTATTAAGTCCTCTCAACTCCATCAGCTAGGTATCCTTATTATTGTCCTTCTTGTAGAGAGGAGGAAACTGAGGCACAGGACAGAGCCAGGAATACAACCAACACAGTCTAATTCCAGAGTTTATGCCCTTAACCTTTTTCTGTATTACCCTTTGTGACAATGAAAACAAAAACAAAAACTGAGAAATTGGTCGCTAATAATCGAGAACAGATTATACTTGATTCAGTCTTTCACAAAAACTTTTCCTCAATCTATTTAATGAGCTAATTAAAGATCTTTGTTTTCTTCACTAGGTCCAAATAGCTGGCTTATATAAATGTTTCCACAGTAATCACGCTTTGACCTTTCCCTGAATGGATTTGCCACCAGAATAAGTCCCTGGGCAACTGAGAAAGAGACACTGTATCTCAAAACTGAAGAGGAACAACTTAGAATACTGGCAACATGAATATAATTCAAATCAATTAAAGCATCAAAACAAAAAGACAGCCAATATATGAAATGTTTATTTTTTGTAAATTTTCCCTGTCACCTAAATTAGACACTTATAAATTTGGAAAATCCTTTGTTTATGTAAGCAGAGAGTGATTAATCCAGTTCCAACAAATTGTGTTGTACTTTGTATAGAGGATTAATGGATTTTCTTCCTGAGGCTTTCTTTCAAAAAAATTAACCTGGTTTGTAAGAGGAAAGCTTATATAATGGCAACCAAAAATACCTGGAATATTTCAAATATTAATCTCTAACCCCAATAGCTTAGTACAGTGCCTGGCATATCATTGGTATTCAGTAAATAGTTCTTGAATTATTGAGAGGATGAAAATTGGGCTTCTTGAACTTTATTACATGCAAATATGTCAATTAGCTACATAATATACAAGTTAATACATATTTTTTGTAACTTTTCTTTGGCCCTAGTTTATTTTTTTATTTTTTTAAATGTTTATTTTTGAGAGAGAGAGAGAAAACGTGAGTGAGGGAAGGGAGAGAGAAGGGGGACTGAGGGGAAGCAGGCCTTCCCTTCTGAAAGCAGTAAGGCCGATGCAGGGCTTGAACTCATGAACTGCAAGATCAAGACTTGAGACGAAGTCGGATGCTCAGCTAACTGAGCCACCCAGGCGTCCCTGGCCGTAGTTTATTTTTAAAAGAAAAAAAAAATCTCTTCCTAAAGCTTTAAAACCCTACCCCAAGAGACTGTATTTGGGCAGAAACTAGAACCAATTACCAGTAGCCATAGAGAGAAATTCCCCCTTGAGTTGAACAAAGCCTTTGTGTTGATGAGGAATGTTCTTGCTGGGACTGTATAAACTGCTCTGAAGTGTATATAAGTCTATAATGAACGGATGACTATCTGGGTAGAGTTTAGAGGGGTCTGAGACTAAATGTATCCAACTATAATGAACAGTGGTAATTTTCTTAAAACTAATTTTGATGTTGGAGCTACCCCTAAATCATTTGATTCAACTATTTCCTGAGAAAATAAAAACAAACAAACAAAAAGCACCCCAAACCAAAAACTATGAGGTTTATGTAAAAAATTAATCTTTGAAACAAACAAACAAACAAACAAACCACAAAAAAACCCTAATCTCTGAATTTCAGCCTTAGGCAGAGACTTAATCACATAAAACTGAGAGATGAACAATCAGGTTTTACACATTAGTGACTTTGGATTTCAGAGATTATGAGACTGTGTTGTAGATTTTAATTTTCATGGTTAATGTTTAAATTATTAATTGGTGGTTCTATTAGTGAATTGCTATCCATTTGCATAGACATATCAATGTTTCTGAGCAAACCCAAGTAGTAAGATATATAAAAAGATAAGTCTGTTCAAACTCGATTATCTAGTTTGAAACAGCTGTTTGCTTTGATATTTATTCTGGTTTCTTAAAAAAAAAAGGTTTTATTTACATAGGATATTGGTAAAAAATTGAAAACAAGGAATCTCAAGAAAAAAATCTCATTTTCTGATACTGGATATCATTATTTCTGTCCTATATTAGCATTGCTAACATATATATCCTAATTTAATAGCAGTTAAGATTTTAGCATTTCAAACTCTCAACAATAGCCAAATTATGGAAAGAGCCTAAATGTCCATCAATTGACGAATGGGTAAAGAAATTGTTGTTTATATACACAATGGAATACTACGTGGCAATGAGAAAGAATGAAATATGGCCTTTTGTAGCAACGTGGATGGAACTGGAGAGTGTTATGCTAAGTGAAATAAGTCAGGCAGAGAAAGACAGATACCATATGTTTTCACTCTTATGTGGATCCTGAGAAACTTAACAGAAGTCCATTGGGGAGGGAAAGAAAAAAAAAAAAAAAGAGGTTAGAGAGGGAGGGAGCCAAAGAAGAGACTCTTAAAAACTGAGAACAAACTGAGGGTTGATGGGGGGTGGGAGGGAGGGGAGGGTGGGTGATGGGTATTGAGGAGGGCATCTTTTGGGATGAGCACTGGGTGTTGTATGGAAACCAATTTGACAATAAATTTCATATTAAAAAAAAAAAGATTTTAGCATTTTAAGATCATTATAGGAAGTTCCTGAAATGGAAGTTAAATGTCATTAAAATGGAATTACTCTAAGTATATATGTCTGTTTATGTGTGTCAGTATGTGTATACTTGCCGCACTATTCTTAGGAGATTTTCATCTTGTTTCATGAAAGTCTCAAAGGGATAACACACAGGTAGCTAATCTTAACCTACTATACTTTAAGATCATAAAAGCCAATTATAGTATACATAAGACCCTAAGTAAAACTAAAACATGTAAAAACATAAAATAACTAGGGAAACCAGCTATTCACTGTATTAATTGACTCTGTGCTTTGAAAAAGATTTAAATATAACATAGGTGCGTAATACCAAATGATTATAAATATACAGCTGAAGAGTAAAAATATGAGGAGAGATGCACATGAAAGGAAATTGAACATACACCTAATTTTGCTCCCTCGCAATATTACATGAAATAGTTCTCCAAAGAAAAATGAAAATTTTTGATAAAAAATGTCATGCAGGTGGTGTGTGTGGGGGGGGGGAGGATTTCATTCCTACACAAGAGTAGAAACAAACACCCATCACCCAGCTTCAATGATTATCAAGATTTTACTGCATTTGCTTAATCTTCTTCCTTTTTCTTATTGTTTAGCTGAAGCTGATTTAACTTCTTTTTCTTTCTTTCTTTTTTTTTAATATTTATTTAATTTGGAGAGAGTGCAAGTTGGGGAGGGGCAGAGAGAGAAGGGGACAGAGGATTCCAAGCAGGCTCTGCTGACAGGCTGACAGCAGTGAGCCGATGCAGGCAGGGCTCGAACTCACGAACTTCGAGATCATGACCTGAACCAAAGTCAGACACTCAACTGACTGAGCCACCCAGGTGCCCCAAAGCTGATTTCACTTAAAGCGGATCATGGACATGATTTAATTTAAAGCAGCTCATGGATATCATATCATTTTGCTCCTCTATATTTCAACATACATCTCTTTTGAAAAATGGACTTCATGACATTATCATATCTAAAAAAAATAAACAATAATTATTTGGTACCGTCTTTTATCTGGTTCATTACCAAATTTTCCTAGCGGGTTCACAAATGTCTTGTTTAATTGGTTTGCTGAATTGGGATCTAAACAAGGTCTACACAGGGATTTGGGTATCATGTCACAGAAATTTCTTTTAATTTACAGCAGCTCCTCCTTCCTCACTTTTCTCCTCTATGCTATTGATTTATTACAAGAATCAATTCAGTTGTCTTTTAGAATGTTGCATATTCTGTATATATAAGTTTGCTCCCTTGAGTGTCATTTAACTTGTTTCTTCATCCTCCATATTTCCCATAGTTAGAAGTTCATGCTCCAAATTTGATTAGATTCCAGGTTATTATTTTTGGCAAGAACACTTCACAGTGCTTTGTGCTTCATAGTGTATTGAAAGGCTTATAATGTCTGGTTGTCCCACTTTTAGTAACGTTGAGATTTATCTATGATTTCAGGTGCTGACAGCTTACACCTTCCTTTTATCTAATGGTTTCATACACTGATGATCATTGCCTAAACCAATTATTTCATTCAGGGTTGCAAAATGGTTATTTTCTAATCCTGTCATTCATGAAGAATCACAGATCTGCTCCCCTACTTCATGTAGCTGGGCAAGTGTCCCTCCCTGACTCTGGTAGAAAAGTGGAGTTTTGATCCTTGGAGAGAGTAAAACAGGAGGTCTCTGGCCTTGAGGATCCAGTCACAATTGAAGGCATGCATAGGTAACATACTGGAAATGGTATTTGAATGAATGTTTACATAACGAATGCTAAGACTGTCAACTCTTTCCCCAACCACACGACTCCAGGAGATTAGAAGAGATTGTTCTTCAGGAATCTGATCATCCCAAGAGAAATACTTAAAGATACTAACCTCAGGCTTTCCCAACAGCAAAGCCAGACAATGCTGGCTCATCCTACAATGTACCTTTCATTTAATAAGCCCCTCTTATGTGCTCAGAGTATCCAATGGGTTTTTAGTTTCTCTTAAACATGAGCAGAAAAACAAAGATTACCTTTCCTCTGAAGAAAACTTCTAATTTTTAACATACAGGATGGAGTTGGAAGAAAGCAATGGCTATACACAGATAACAGTTCCAAAAACAAGGAAGCAAACAAACAAAAAACCAAATAAACAAAAGCCCTATCCATTCATATTTTCAGAAATAAGAGAATATATGGCACCAATGAGACAGCAATTGGATGCTATAAAAAATAAAGTGTCAGAAAGCAAAAAAGAGCACTTGGAAATTAAAAACATGTTAGCAGAAATAAAAAATTCAAGAAAAGGTTAGAAGATAATGTTAAGGAAATCTTCCAGATAAGGGGCAAAAAGATAAGAGATGGAATATTGGAGAGGAAAGGTAAGACAAATAGATTAGTACGGAAGGTGCAACATCGAAATATCAGGGCTTCCAGAAAGAAAGAACAGAGAAAATGAAGGGGAGATAGTAAGAATGAAATTATTTTAAAATATTTTCCAAAATTGAAGGATAGAGGTTGCTAGACTGAAAGAGCTCATTGAGTGATCAGTATAATGGATAAAAATATACCCATACTGGGAATAAATATAAAAAAAAATACACACACACACATCATGTATGTTCTAAGAATACTTTGGAATTCACTTACACTACAAAGTGTCCATTATTTATCTGAAATTCAAATTTAAATGGGCATCCTGTACTGTATCTGGGAATCCTACATTGACCTTGTCATTACCAGTATTGGCAATTCTTCATAATTATAATTTGTAACAATCCACTCAGATCACCACTGCTCATCTATTCAACTTCTGATATTCCAAACCCAACAATCACTCAACAATATAGGGACAAAATGCATTTATCCTAACACTTTTTCACTGTCATTCATCACCCACTCAAATCTTCATGTCCTTCCTTACCCAGCTTAAATTTCAAAGGTAATAAGTTAAATTCACTCCTTCACATACATCCTATATTCCCTTCTTCCTCTTTAAACTTCTTGAATTTGCTTGGTTAAGTCACAAAGTGTGGTCCCTAGGCCAACAGTACCTATGTCACCTGGGAACTTGTTAGAAATGGGCATTTTTGGTTGGGTCCTACCTCAGACATGAATTTAAAACTCTGGGACCACAGCCAAGCAATCTGTGGCTCAACAAGGCTTCCAGTTGAGTCTGATACATGGGGTCTCACATTTTAGCATGTGAAAGATGACCTGTAAAGCGTGATAAAAAACCAGATTGCTGTACCCAATCCTCGGAGTTTCTCTTTCAGTATAGAGTGGAGACAAAAATCTCACATTTTTAACAAGTTTCAAATGATGCTGTTGCAGAACCAGGAACTGCACATTGAGGTCCTGCCCCTATAACAATCACTCTCTCACCTTTTAAAGATAACTTTTTCCTTTCTCTTCAAACTTTCAGGGCACCTGGGTGGCTCAGTGGGTTAAGTATCTGACTCTTGATTTCAGTTCAGGTCATGATCTCATGGTTTGTGGTGAGCCCAGGTGGCACTCCATGCTGAGAGTGAGGCGCCTACTTGGGATTTTCTTTCTCTCTCTCCCTCTCTGTCCCTCCCCAGCTCATGCTGTCTTGTGTGCATGCTCTCTCAAAATAAATAAATAAACTTAAAAACAAGCAAACTTCCTTCATCTCCTTCTGAAACTGACTCTCAGTTGATGATCCTGATCAGGACTTTGCTTGCAGAATATAAAAGCACTCAAAATAGAAATTCTCATGCTCCCACCAATCACAAATACCTCTCTACCTGCATCTGTATACATATACACCACCTAATCTCCAGTTTCTGGAGAGGAACCCCCCATGTTCCTATCTAATGCAAGCCCTTCCACTTGGGCAGTAGATCCTATCACCCCTGGCCTACTTGAGATAAATTGACTTCATTCTCTGACTTCTTTCCTACATCATCAAAATTTCCCTTTCTACTGGATCCCCATCAACATTCAAACATGCTGTTATTTCTGCCTCTGTCAAACCACCCTTCCCCAAATCCAAACTTCTTGACCCCATTTCTCTTCTTTCTTTTAGAATAAAATTCCAGAAGGGAATCATCTGTACTTGTTTTTTCCACATGTATCTTTCCATTCCAAACTGTGAGTCCTAAACTGAGACTTGAAGGGTCTACACTGATTGTGTGTGGAAGGTGGGACTGTGCACCAAAGTTTCCTACAAAGAGGAGGGCAGGAATGGAGAAGAAAACGATGGGAGATTAAGCTAGATAGGCACAGGGGCTACACTAGTCAAGCTCTAAAAATCACAGTAAGGAATCCAGACTGTTCTGAGACAAATTTGGTGCTGTTAAAGGTTTTTTTTAAAGCACTTGAGTTGCATGATCACATATCAATTTAGGAAAGAGCACTGGCTTATGATGTCGAAGAGTGATTGATAGCAAAATTAGCATTTGCAAGACCAGTTAAGAGTCTGTTCACAGTATAGACGGATTAAATTGAGTTCACGGCAGTGGCGATGGTGAATACGAGGATCGAGAGACATTTGGAAGACGGAATGGAGACGACTTGGCAATTGCATTGGTCTATTTTATTTGCACTGATCAGGGCTGGAGTGGATTTTGTATAGGAAATAATTGGTGAGGCTTTAATTGAAAAATGTTCCAAACACATAAATTTGTGGATGAAGCATTTTTCATTTGTAAAAAAAATTACTTGGTTTTCCATAGCTAGCAGGGCCTATTTATAGGTAAACATTACTTAGAATCTGATTGTTACCTTTCCCACTTAATTTAGAGAAAAAATCCTCTGATCCAAATTGAAGTTTTTAATAGAATGACATGTCAAACCATACACTTTCATCTGCAACTAAGACTCTTAAGAACTCTTAAGAGAGCTGGTGAGAAATCAGTGCCTTACTACGGTTTACAAAGATCTCTCTCCAGAATTCTGCTAAGTTTGGCTATTGCTGCCAGAGCAGTGTCTATTCTGAGAACTCACATGCAGGCAGTTGAAATTTCCAAAACTTTTTTGCTAAGATAGTTTGTTATCATTAATGTTGCCTAGAATTGGTCATTGTTTTCAATTGCTGGTATTAATGCTTTTCATGATACATTATTTTTACCTTTATTTTTTTTTAAGTTTATTTTGAGAGAGAGGGAGAGAGAGAGAGAGAGAGAGAGAGAGAGAGAGAGAGAGAGAGAGAATGAGCAGGGGAGGAGGAGCAGAGAGAAAATCCCAAGCAGGCTTCAACTCTTCAAGACCATGAGATCATGACCTGAGCTGAAATCAAGAGTTGGGACCTTAACTGACTGAGCCACCCAAGTGCCGCTGGAGTCTAGGTTTTATGCCACAAGAAATATTAAAGTTGAGAACTACTGATCTAGACTCTTAGGGTTACAGAAATGGAAATGATGTGAATATAAAATTTAGTCCTACTCCTATTTTCTAACAAAACAAAATGAACTTCAGGCTAATAAACGTAATTTTTAAAGAACATAAATTAATTTTATTTAAAGACAAAAACTTGAGAGTTGGTTATTTTTTACTCCCACTATACACATTAAACTGTTTATAAGGCTAACTACCTAAAGAAAATATGAATAATTTATTATTTAACCATATGTTAGTATGAATACCTATTAAGAGTCAATAGACTTTCGTGATTTGTATTTTGAATCTTAACAGAAGCATATCATAGAGAAAGCAAAAGGTGTTAAGAGTATACAGTGAAAAATAGATCTCCCTCTTAACCCCTGTGCCCTAGCCATCTTACTTGCCCTCTTCCTAGAGACAGCCACTCTTTCCAGTTTCTTATGCATCTTTCCAGACACACGGATATTTGGGCATATGGGATGAAACAAGGTTCCTCTGAGCAGGGCATGGAGAGGAATGGACTTCCTCAACATGTGGTCAAGACAAACACATTAGAGATCTATATCTGAGCCAACCACATCTGAGTTAAAAGAATAGTACGATGGCAGCGGGCATCTTAGTAATTTGTGACACAAATGCCATCAATGTTCATTTCAACAGATAGGATTCCTTGGTTAAAAAAAAAGTCTATAATGCATTTATTCAATAAATACTTATGAAGGGGTATTATGTATCAGTACAAATTTGCAATAAATGACACTTATGGAATCTAGATTTTATGGACAATTTGTCAGACTTAAATAACTATACAATTTCATAAGTGATGATTACCATTTATACTTTATGTGAACACGATCTGGTATACTTTTATTTCATTTTCAATTATTTTTCACCATTAAAAATAAAACAAATTTAAATTCTATTTTAAAATATAATTTATTGAACACCATAATGAATTCAATACATTATAAAATTGTTTTTCTTGTCAGTATTGGCACATAATGAAGTTTTAAAGCATTGCTAAATTAACACTTGAAAAAATTTTAAATTTTAAATCTGTTCCATAAAAAAAATAAAGACCAGTAGTGTTATAAAATTATTAATTTGCACCAACTTACATATCAAAGTGTTAAAAAAAGAATTCCACACTCAAACCATCATCTAAGAAGTAAAAATTCTATCATATGCATTTTTAAAAACGTTCTCATTTGAACAAAATACAAGAGAAGATATCAAATAGGCAAAAGCTTTACAATGATTTGTCCTACTGGGAAATTTTACAGGCTAAGCAGATAAACTTTAGATTAAAAAAAAAAAAATCCATACTCCAAAGGAATAGAAGTTGTTTACAGTATTTTTTATGTAATTTTCTAATCAAAGAAACATGACATTAAATATTCTACATTTGTTTCCTCTTTGTTGCCTCTTAATTGACAATGAGGACTATTCTAAAAATTTAGTTTAAAAATACTTTTTCCACCAATGAACATTTTCACAGATGCAAAGGCTGTCCTTAAGTAAGGGAACATTAAACAAGGAAATTTATATATATGGTCTTCACTATAATATGGCCTGTTTATTACTCTGTCAATCATTTTTACTCTGAAATTTTAGTAACCCAAACGATGAGTACTGCACAATTTCTTTCAAATTCCAAAAGGCTGAGTAATTGATTTAGGTCACTGGAATTTACAGAGTATCTTTCTTCCAGGAAGCAAAATGTACTTATATTCAGTATTTCGGTTTCATTTATATTACCCTCTCCATCCCCCTTTAAAATTGTCCTCTGAGATAAATAGAGCACTGAAAATAAAAAGTTTAAAACTGTAGAATAGGTTATTTGGCATCATCTTGAATAAATTCAACTTTTTTCCTTATTAATGGGAAAATATAAAACCTTTCAAACCAGTGCATTCTACTGGTCTGAAATGCAATTCCTGTGTTTTTGAAATCTCATTGGTGGAGATCAGCCTGAAATTCTAGAAATCAAGCCTAACTAAAATTAGTTCAAATGTCTTTAGTCAAAAAAACAAAACAACAACTGTTTGCTTATACCTATGGCAGAAATCAAAAGAGCAAAGAAAAACTAGAAAGTTCATTTGTATTTACTCTAAATTTACCATTTCACCAAAATCTCTACGGACATGAAACTAAAATCTATACATGCCAACAGCAGAATTCTCTTCCTTCAAAAGTAAATCACAGATTCTACAAAGGTATTGCTAATCTAAAAAAATCTACAAAAACACAATGTATTAGAACATCAAGGTCTTTCACCATTAACCTCACATTTATCTTTGCTGGTCTAAATTAAAGTAAAAATCACCTACCCTACAATTTGAGATATTACTTTGTTTGATACGCTACAAAATGTTCACAGGGAATTTCTAAAAAGTATTATTTTTTTTTCTTGCAATATATCTCACTGTTGTAAAGACATGTTCAGGAAAAAAACAACTCTCTTTCCCGACAAGTTATAGGTGGTGGGAAGATGAGAGAGGAAGAAAGGACACGCGTGGCCTTTTAAGGAGCAATTTTCATCTCTCATCCTTCCTTAATTTTGATTTCCAAAATAAAATATTTCCAGCTAGGTTGCTAGAGAGGGTCTTAGAATACAACATAAAGTTGACATCGAGAATGGAGAAACTTGGAGAATTTCACTCTGTTTCTTATTTTTATTAATCAATAGGATCTCAATAGCAAACTAGAACAAAGTTTTACTTCTTTGATAACTTACGGTTGGATAAAGTTGAATTTGTATCAAATAACTAAGATTTAAGATTTCTAGATGTAAAATGCTCTTCATAAAATGTGGTTGAGGCTTTAAAGTATCAGAAAGTTGGGATGAGTACAGATAATTTTACTAAAAAAGCTCTATTTTGGCAAACATCTTACTGATATTATAAATGAAAATATAGCTGGAGCTTTAAAATGGCACTTAATCTGTTCTATCAGAGTCTGCCAAATAAATTAGATTCTTTGGAAAAAATTCAAACTTGATATTATGGAGGCAAAATTAAGATTAACTCTTACTTGTCAGATACTTACCTGTCATATTGCCATAAACCAAAGACCCATGAGTATACTAAGTGGAAAGAGGGGCTCATTGTTAAGGGAGCTGCTCTACCTACAGTTTACTCAGCAAAAATTAAACAAAAGCAACTAATTGCCTCAAATGTTAAATTTACTTCAAACATAAATGCTTTAAAAAGCATTAGCTTTATCTTTTAATCAGAGAAATGGTCTAAAGATGAAAGATCAGACTTGTTCACAATCTTGTACATTACTTGCAGGGAAATGCAAAATCCTGTTGTTGCAGTCACTCATCATTTGGGAATTTTTTTTTAAATGTTTATTTATTTTTAAGAGAGAGAGACAGAGAGCACAAGTGGAGGAGGGGGAGAGAGAGAGGGAGACACAGAATCTGAAGCAGGCTCCAGGATCTGAGCAGTCAGCACAGAGCCAGACACGGGGCTTGAAACATGAAACGTGAGATCATGACTTGAGCTGAAGTTGGACGCTCAACTGACTGAGCCACCCAGGCACCCCTGGGAATTTCTCAAAGAAAATAAACGACAGTAGAAAGATACTTTGACTTCTGACTCCCAGGATAATGTTCAAGGCCACATTTGAGATTTGGCAAAGAATGAGAAAGATATTTTTCAAGTTGGAAGGTACCACCAGGTACCAGAGTGATTAATTGGTCTAAATTACTCATTTTGCAGATGAGAAAACTGAGATTACAAGGGTTTTAAGCTAAGACAATTTACTCAAATTCTTTTATTGTCATTAAATTGAGACTAACCCAGCCTCCTGTCTTTTGTCTCCAATTCTTCCCTCTGGAGCACACTTTGTATATTAGTAAGTCATCCTCCATCAAAATATTAAAAAATTAACAGTGCTTTCCTATGGGGAAAGGAGTGGGAATTAGGGGAAAAAAAGGTGGTGGATGAGGGGGTAAGAAGAGATGGTTAGGGATGTTACACTCACACAATGAGCCACATGTGTTAATATAAAAGTTGACTAAAAAATATTTTACAAAATGTCAAGCCTTAACACCAAAAGAACCAAATTCCAGAGGTAAGAAATACCATGGTGAAATTGAATGTTAGTGTAGAAATTTAAGCTACCTCTTCAAGAAAAACAGACCACTGAAAACTGAAGACTAGTTCTATATATTATGTTTCTTTATATCTGGAAAAATATTTTAATATAATACATAGGCAGACTAAAGTAATTCAGATTTTCAAGTTTAAAAAAAGACTGGGATTTTTAAAAAAAAACCTTATGCTACAAAAATACGCATTTATAGATATTCCCAAATCCTATTTTTCTAACCTCTGCAGTGAAAAGATCCAAAATTTCATCGCTGAACTGCCTTCTAGCATGATCTTAAGCAGTTATTTCTATAGAGCATAAAGTTAATGTAATTCTTTACAGTAAAATCTGTTCATAAACTCACCTTGACAGAAATACTTTTATCTATCATTAAGAGTTGAAAGAAACAGATTTTAGTAGAGGGGTGGGTCAAGACAGTTTTTTAGAAAAATATACTGTGTATAATAGATCTTGAAAATTACACAGACCATATGCTTTTATTTAATGTGAAGGCACAACTTTAACATAGTTAAAAGCAAATGTATTTCAACTATTTGATGTAATTGTCAGTACCAGATCTTTAAAAATATATATTTGCAAGCATATCATTGAAGCTTCTTTCAGACTGTCAATTCAAAAATCAATTTCAAAAGTCAAACTCTATTTGTAGAAAATCAATTGACAGGTCTACAAAATATTATTGTTGGACATTCTGTTCGCCAGCAGCCACAGGGCTTTCTTCATTTGTTGCATAGTCCAGGTGGCCCATCACCTAGGCACAAATAAAACAAGTTAGGAAATGCAAATTTTCAATTTGCCCTCAATATTCACTAATTTGGCAAAAGGATTCCCACTTTTTAAAAAGGACACAGAGTACTCCCTGGGACTGAGCACTCCTTTTGGAGCAATGTAGTGGCTCAACATCCATGCTCTAAGAATAAGATCAGGGTGACAGAGAAAGCCTCATCATTTGACTCGGAGCCAACCTGATGAACTCTTTCTTTAGATCTTCTACTATTTCCATTTCCCAATATGAATTACCCTTCATGGCAATGGGAACTCTACCACAAAAGGAAGATATTCCTGATGCTTAATCTAGGACACTATTCCAGGCAGTGTTCACTCCTAAAGGTAAAAAAACTAAAAATGACCCCACAAGTCACTTTGAGAATACCTGCTGGTTTGGGGACAGTGTAACTTGGTTGATGCCTTGAACTGACTGTAAGACAATTTAAGAATGATACTTGAGGGGTGCCTGGGTGGCTCACTTGGTTAAGCATCTGACTTCGGCTCCGGTCGTGATCTCACAGTTCATGAGTTTGAGCCCTGCACTGGGCTCTGTGCTAACAGCTCGAAGTCTGGAGCCTGCTTCAGATTCTGTGTCTGCCTCCCTCTCTGCCCCTCCCTCACTCGCACTCTGTGTGCCTCTCTCCCTCAAAAATAAATAAAACACTAAAAAAAAAGAATGGTACATGAAATTATGGAAACATTGTATGACAAACATTTCTACTAAAAACAAATATACTGAAGGTACTTAAAAGGTCAAATGAGTACCTGAAAATAAAATCAAGACTACATTTGCTATAGACTACTTTAGAGGAATTACCAGTTAAACTTTTCTCAAACGATCACTTCAGCTATGTTCCATATTCCTAAATAAATCTTTTCATATTTGGGAATGAAGGAAGAAGAAACTGCTTACATGTTTTCAGTTTCTTCTTCAGATAAACTTGCTTAAAAATAGAAAGTACCCACTGTCTTTGTGAAGATTGTCAAAGATTTTTAGATTAGTGATATATTTTCGGTATTGTGATGCACATTTTCCCTTCTTTATCAAGAATTAGAAGAAAGACCAGCAAGATAAATATTCCTATTTTTGTAAAAGGATTCTAAAAGCTTCAGTGTTTTTTGGAAAAGGAAGCAGAAGGTGGAGTCATTTCCAAACGGGGTCTCTGAACTTGCCAGACAAGAAGAACACAATATGAGCTGAAGCTTCTGCTGACAATTGTCTCAAGTAACAGAGACAGCTTATAAAACCCAAACCTGCCAGTACTCTACAAGTCATCTCAAGGCCAAAGCAGTTTTGAGGTCCTTTATTTGCCAAAGATATTCCCTACATTAAGATAGTTACATGTTCGTAGCACTTCGAGGGGGGGAAGGTCCAATCAAGAAAGGTTAACATATTTACCAAACATTTCACTAGATGAAACATAAGATGAAGTTGTTGAACTGTTGATTTTAGTCATAATTCAAATGAGGGACAGAAAGGAGAAGCATGTAAGATATATTTAGGCTCCTTTTCTTCTAGCAATTTAGAAGCTCTGAGGATAAGAGGTTGGAGCTGTGGGGAAAGAGAACTAAGTGGCCTCAGCAGAATGGGTGCTGGGGAAATCCTCTTTCTTCCCCAAGACCTGCTAACCCTGGCAATTGTACCCTAATGACAGCCTATACGTTACCACACACCTCTTCTTTCCTAAACCTCAGTTACCTCACTGGCACTATAATCTAATTCCTAACTACATAAGCAATGTATTAGATTAAAAGAAAAACTTTCAAAATCAACTTATTAAGAAGTAAACATCTGTACTCTTTATTTACTTTTCTTTACCGACTTTTCAATGAAAGCAAAGCAATACAGAAACATAAAGCATGACCTTGAAATAGGTTTGTATGTATGTATGTACGTATTTATTTATTTATTTTAATGTGACTTCTTTTTGAGAGAGACAGAGTGCAAGTAGGGGAGGAGCAGAGAGAGTGAGGGAAACACAGAATCCAAAGCAGGCTCCAGGCTCTGAGCTGTCAGCAAAGAGCCTGATATGGGGCTTGAACTTACAAACCGTGAGATCATGACCCAAGCCAAAGCCAGATGCTTAACTGACTGAGGTACCCAGGTCCCCCAGATAGGTTTTTATTTTTAAAAAACTTTGGGGGGGTGCACCTGGGTGGCTCAGTCGATTGGGCATCTGACTTCAGCTCAGGTCATGATCTTGCGGTTTGTGGGTTTAAGCCCTGCGTTAGGCTCTGTGCTGACAGCTCGGAGCCCGGAGCCTGCTTCAGATTCTGTCTCTGTCTCTCTGCCCCTCCCCTGTTCATGCTCACTCATGCTCTCTCTCAAATATAAAATAAAAAACAAAAAAAAATTTTTTTTTTAAATTTTTTATGTAGGCTTCACACACAGTGAGGAGTCCAGTGTGGGACCTGAACTCATGACCCTGAGATCAAGACCTGAGCTGAGATCAAGTTGGATGTCTAACCAACTGAACTACCCAGGCACCCCAAAATAGGTTTTTAAAAACATAACAAAAATTAATATAGATAATAAAATTAACTGGCAAAATTGGTATAGTTCTTCATAATATTTGTAAATAAGCAAGGTCGATTTGGAAAGCTGACCATTGGGTCAGCTTGCCTGGCATTTACTGATAGTTCTGCCTATCTATAAGTGAACCAGACTCCAGAAACACTCTAATAAAACTATCATTAAAGGGGGAGAGGTAACCGGAGAGTTGTTGATACTAAAGCAGTGTTGTTCTAAGTATCTCTGTATTCGGACTTGTCAGTTACAGCTTGTGACTTCTAAAAATAATTAGAAGCACTAGTGACATTTAACAGAGACAAACCCACTGTTTACTGGATATCAACAAACTGAACACTTACTTCCTATCCAGAGTCAAAGAGCCCATTGGAGATTGCTGCATAACTCTAACTCCACTGATTTAGAAACAAACAAAAAAATCCCCTAAAATGATGATTTCTTTTAGTTGTTCTTTATGCCAAAGTAATTATGCCACTGCTTGATTTTTCTCTCTAGAGAAAAAACACCTTTATTTATTCTACACTAATTAGAACTTAAGACTTTGAGTACAATCACATGGAATTGAATACTGTAACTCTTGAAGCATTCATGAGTTGAAGCATTAAAAAAAAAGCTGAAGTATTTTCTTGAAGCATTCAAGAAAAAAGTTCATAGTAAATAATAGTGTAAGTGGCTTTGAATTATAGGAAAATAATATACAATTAAGATCTCCAAATTAGTAATATTTTAGTGAAATCCTATAGAAATGTTACTTCTTTTGATCAGAGAAATTAATGGAAAGGGCTGAAAGACTCTAAGTAAAATACTAAAGTACTTCCATGAAGTCTCAGTTTTAGAAATAAATGGAGTATAATTTCCCCTTTGGAAAAAAGTATAAAAAGGCTAACCATGACATTTAAAAAATCTCCAGTGCACATATGTGGATCTTGAGAAACTTAACAGAAAAACATGGGGGAAGGGAAGGGGAAAAAAAGTTAGAGAGGGACAGAGAAAAACCATAAGAGACTCTTAAATACAGAGAACAAACAGGGTTGATGGGGGGTGGGTGAGAGGGGAAAGTGGGTGATGGGCACTGAAGGAGGGCACTTGGGGTGAGCACTGGGTGTTGTATGTAAGCCAATTTGACAGTAAATCATATATTAAAAAAAAAAAAAAACAAAACCCAGTGCAAAGGCCTGCTTTTTACCACCACTTTTTTTTTTTTTTTTTAATTTTTAAAAATGTTTATTCACTTCTGAGAGAGAGAGAGAGAGGGACAGAGACAGAGACAGCATGAGCAGGGGAGGGGCAGAGAGAGAGGGAGACAGAATCTGAAGCAGGCTCCAGGCTCTGAGCTGTCAGCACAGAACCCAACACAGGGCTTGAACTCACAAACCATGAGATCATGATCTGAGCTGAAGTCAGATGCTTAACCGACTGAGCCATCCAGGTGCCCTGATTTACCACCACTATTCTTGAACCCACTCTAGTATCAGGTATTGGAATGAACTAAATGATTAATAGCATAAACAAGTATGTCACCACCTTAGATTCTGGCTTTATTTTATATTACCCATTTTGTATTTGATTATGTCACAAAGTAGCAAAAACTGTTGGCACTTGCAAAAAGAAATGATTATATATAAAGACTGTAAAGATACTAGTCTAATTTAACGTTTAAAAGTGTCTCACTTTTAAACACAACAAACTTATAATAATTTTGGCAATTTTATGAGGGCTGCTAAAACACAAACTTACACACATACCCACAAAAGTGACTAAAGGTCAGTGGATTAAGGACTGAACATTACAGATGCTTTTCATGAAGAATTTCAATAACACTAATGGAGAATTTATAGTGTATAAAATACTGTTATCAGCAGTGTGGGTTCCTAATACCTATGAGATAATAACTCACTGAGGAAGGTATACATAAATATCTACACTGTGAAGCAAATATTAATAAGTATTTAAAACACAAAATCCACAAAAAATATGGGGAAAGGTGAATCTAATTTCAAGTGGAGAACTCTTGGGTATCTGCTTGGAGAAGGAAGATTTTGAGTTGGCAATACTATAAGAGATATTCTGGAAACCATCTGGCAATGCTATGAAAATAATGGAGGCAGAGGGAGAGAAGGGAAAAGGTTATGACACTGCTAGCCTGAGAGATGAACCAGGAACTACCTGAGGGTTGATTTCAGGGCTGACCCTCAGGTGTATCTTACACTGGGTCAATACCTTGTCTCCCTCTGTTTTACCAGACTTTTTGAGGTTCCAGGTTGTACTTTCAAAGCCTCTGCCTAGCCTTACCTGATCTCATCCACTTGCCTACCAAGCCCTGGGTAGGCATAGCCCTGGGCTAACCCACCACTATGGATTAGATTTTCCCACCTGCCTGTAGATCCAACCTCATTTCATGGATGAGGAGACAGTCATAAGAGATGACGTGACTTGGCAGAACTGATTCCAAGGCCTATAATATACTGTTTCCCACAAATGTCAACATTCAAGCTAAATTAATTTTGAGTTTAGCTACTTTTTTTTTTTTAAATAGGAAACTGCTGTATATATATACATATATATATATACACATATATATATGTATATATATTTAAAAATTTTTTTAAATGTTTATTTATTTTTGAGGGACAGAGAGAGGCAGCGCGCAAGTGGGGAAGGGGCAGAGAGAGAGGGAGACACAGAATCCAAAGCAGGCTCCAGGCTCTGAACTGTCAGCACAGAGCCCGAAGTGGGGCTCGAACCCACGAGCTGTGAGATCGTGACCTGAACCGAAGTCAGACGCTTAACCAACTGAGCCACGCAGGTGCCCCTGAACTGCTGTATATTTTAAAGTTTATTTATTTTGAGAGAGAGAGAGAGAGAGAGAGAGAGAGAGAGAGAGAGAGTGAGCGAGAGAGTGAGAGAGAGACAGCAGGAGGAGCAGACAGAGAGGGAGGGAAAAGAGAATCCCAAGCAGGTTCCATACTGTAAACGCAGAGTCCAATGTGGGGTTTGAACTCATGAACCATGAAATCACGACCTGAGCCAAACCAAGAGTCAGACACCTAACTGACTGAGCCACCCAGGTGCCCCTAATTTTAAGTTTAAAGGCTGGACAAAAGTAGTGAGACATTTTCTTTTTCACAATAATGGGGATAACTTTGTGAAGGCATTACATACTATAAGTTTCAAAAATGCTGGTTTTCTAAAAAAATAGATTCTCTCCTGGCAGCAGTCTGTAATATTCTGCAACTAACTTGCCTAAAATTTCAGCATGTGCCTTTTCTTCATATTTTAAAGTCTAGTGTACAGTGGGAAAATGACCACATTTAACAGATTTCTTTTTCCTCTGAGGCTTGTGATGGCTATCAAATCTTTTTGCAAACTGCGTTAAACGAACTAGATTTAACAAACACCTTAAGTTTTAATATTCAAACTGGGAAAACAGAAATCTAGTTAATGAACTGAAAAGTAACAGCCAAGCAACAAATAAACCAAAACAGAAAACCCAATTCCTATAAATAATAGCAGCAAATACAGTGTTTATGATATGCCAGGCCCTATTCTAGGCAATGTGCATATTTGACAACAACCAACCCTCTGAAATAGGATGATTATTATTCTTTTTTACACTGGAGGAAACTGAGGCACCAAGAAGCTAAGTAACTTGTCTTAGGCCATGTAGCTAATAATGAACAAAATCAGAGTTCAAACTTCGGTAATCTGGTACCAGACTCCACACTTTTATTACTAGGTGCTATTTTATATTCTGAATATCTTTACTTAATAGAATGATGACATCACACTCCAAAAGTGAGAAGTGTATAACCAAAGTTGTCTTACTCTGTTTTCTCTTAATCTTTTTTCTTTAAAAAAAATCTTTTTTTAAGTTTATTTTTAAGAGAGAGAGAGAGAGAGAGAGAGAGAGAGAGAGAGACAGAAAGTGTGAGGAGGTCAGGGGCAGAGACAGAGGGGGACAGAGGATCTGAAGCAGGCTCTGTGCTGACAGCAGAGAGCCCGATGTGGGCTCGAACTCACAAACTGTAAGATCATGACCTGAGCCGAAGGCAGATGCTTAACCAACTGAGCCATCCAGGCACCCTTTTTTCTTTTTTAATATAGTTAAACAGTAAAACAAAGTTAACAAGCTGCCTCCCTGTCCACCCCTCTCCACCCCTGCAATTTGTTTTACCTTTTTGGGTATGTTAAAGTGAATTTTCCTACAACCAATTGTCTTATTTAGCTTCTATGTTATATGATTAAGGCCCTGGAGTCTGCCCTGCTGGGGTTATTTACTACTGCTTTGTGTCAGCTCTAGTGGTCTTCCCCTTTATAGGTAGTTACTGTGAAGCAGAATTCTAATTTTTTTCAAGATCACTATTTTTAAGAATGAGAATGAAACTTGAATGGTCTAAGGCAGACGAGTTGTTCATAGGGAATATAAATGCATCCCTTGGTTGAATTCCTTCCTTACCTATCATCCTCTTTCCCCTCAATAAACATCATAGAGAGAAAGGAGGAAAGGTAATAAACCAGAGAGAAAGTGAGCTGTATTTTCAAAGAAACACAATGTTATTACATTTACGTATATGACATCTTTAAAATTCAAGTATTTATAGTGTGAGTTGGCATAAAAAGATCTCCACACAAAATGTTCAAAGTAGTTGGCCCTAAAGGAAGGGTGGGGCAGGTGGAATAGTTAGAAAAGGACGTTCTATGTTTACTTTAGACACTTCTGTATTACTTGTTTAAAGAATGTAAACATGCATTACTTTGTAATTAAAACACACACACACAAAAAGAAAGTAAAAACAGGATTAGGGTGTATGTAAAAATTTTAGTTCATTAATTTCCACTAATAATATTAACCTATTAATCATTAAAATAGAACAAGGATAATCAGAAATCCTTCAATGAACATTTTTTCACATCAACTTTGTCCAAATGTTTAATCACTTTCTGGACAATCCCTTGAAGAGAAATTACTGGGTCAAAGGAAATGGTAAAATACAGTACATGTGTTTGAGAGTATTACATAGCCATTAAAATGATTTTTTTAATAAGGAATTTAAAAATGAAATAACACGCAGTGAAAAAAACAAAACAGAGAACTCTTTGGAGTATGGTATCATCTACCCACATATGCATTTATCCAAGAAGGCACACGAGGGAACTCACATAAATCTTAAGAGCGCCCACCCTCAAGGTGGTGGAATTATAGGTGGACTTCCTTTTCTTGTGTTTTTCTATATTTTCAAAATTTTCTGTAATAAGCACACATTTTTAAAATAAAATGCTCTAAAAGCTGTATTAAAGGGGAAGGAAAATTTTATAAGTAAAAATGCTGGTGATGAAAATAACAAGACACATACTTCATTCTGTAAGACAGTTATATGTGTTCTCATTAACAGTTCCGAATTTAAATTCTAACCTAAAAATTTAATGTCAACCCTAATCGAAATCTCCTTATGTTGCTCATCTTCTCTGTCCTGCTCTACCTCATAACCAGTGAATCAGATAGAAACTTCTTGCTCACAGTTCTGTCCCGAGCTGCTGCTTCTCCCTCTGTGTTCTCACTCGGTGCTTCCAAATTTCTGTCTCTAGCTAGGTCTGTTTCCTGCACATCAGGAGACATTCATTCATTTGCCTATTATTTCTCTCTTCTTGTTGGTCCTATAGGTGCTCTGAAATGTCCAATATTGAATTCATCACCATTTTCCTCAAACCTGTTGCCCTTCTTTATCTCTGTGAATGGTATCACATCTACCTACTCAGTTACCTAAGGCAGAAATCCCGATTCCATTTCCTTCTCTTCTCCCTATACAGACACTATCACTGTATTCCATTAATTATGACTCTAAATTTCTCTGGACTTCGTCCTCTTCTTTTGATCTCACTACTGTATTGATTCTGGCTACTATTGCCCCTGATTATAATAGCTGCTTTAAGTTTTGCTCCCTTCTTCAATCCATTTTGTAGATTTCTTAAAACCCTTAAATGGTCTATGTTCTCAAGATAAGAGTTCAAAGACCTCTTTGAAGGTCTTTGGCTTATAAGACCTTATGGGCTGTCACCCCTGTTTCCTTCTCCAGTTTTCATTTCCTACTGTTACTCAACATTATAGTCATCCTAAATTTCACTCAGTTTCTAGAATGTGCCATGCTCTCTTCCCTCTGAGCCTTTCAAGACATGGTTCCTTCCACATGGAACACATGGCTCAGGCTTCAAGTTTCAACACATAAATTTAACATTCTTTAAGCCTTCTCTAAATCACCTTTGATTCTGTCACAAAACCACAAGCACTGGGTATCCCATTGCTAGCTTTCATGGCACCCTATATAACGAATAAATACATTTATCATACTTTGTTAGTGACTATCTGCATCCTCCATAAGCATCTCACTTTCAAGAGGCCATGAGAGTAACACTGTTTCGAACTTGTTCATCTTTTATCACCAGCACCTAAAATAGTACCTGGCTCACAGAACTGCTCAATTAACATTTGCTATATGAAAATAAAACTATTCTAAGAAAATGGTTATGAAGAGCACTTTCTGGGATGTGGCTTTCAAAGGCTAGAAGTAGAGTGTATGTTGTAGGACATACTTTAATTTTTAAAAATCTATAAAAATAAAAAATTGTGTGGGTGCCTTCTTCATGTAAAAGTTACATGCTATTTTACTGGCTTAGTCAAGGGCCTTGTAGCCATAATTCCATGCGCATAAACATAAGTTGAGACAAAAGCATTGTGAGGTAGGCAGGGGAAGTATTATTATTTTAACCAAATTTCAAAGGAATTACAAGATTTACCCAAAAGAATTCTAGACCACTGCTTCTTCAAATTATAGTAGTCTAACTTAATGAGTTAATCACCTCTTGTTAAATAAAGATGATACCGTAGACCAACTGCAAGATGGATATGAACTTTGAACTGTTTACCTACTAACAGAATTGCAGCCACCCACCCAAAGTATCTCTATTTTTGTTCATGTGACCACTAACACACATGTATGAGGGTGGATGGAGGATGGTAGTTTGTTGTAATAGGCAAAGCAGAGCTTACTGCCTCATGAAAAAAATCAATGTGATGACCCTGACCTTAGTAAGCTAGAGTTTCCCAATCCCCTTTAATTTCAATGGAAACAAATTTTACTGGAATATCAAGAACATTTAGAAAAAGGAGAAAGGGGCTTAACTGTAATGAAGAAAAAATGCAAACATAACAGGTTCTGATACCATGATTTCCTCTGCTCCAGGAATTTTACAGAAAGGTCTGTCTTGATCCATTAATCTGAAATGGGTACCCTATTGAATTTAGTTAGACCCTTTTAGGTACTAAAGAGAGTAGAATTTTTATCTGCAAAACCTTAGGACTCTACCTATATAAATAAATAGCTAATATCAGACTCAAAAATTCCGTACTTATAGTTTTATTTTTCATGAAGCCTACTTTCCTGTGCGGATTTGAAAACTTATGTTGAAATGCTGTTGTGGTTTTCCCTGATGCCCTCCCACTGCTTCTTGGTAGTCTCACCTGGAGTCACCAGGATTTTGGCATCAGATGAGATGAAAACTGATGGTGCAGCAGGTGGACAGTAAGGGAGTAATGGTGGAAAAAACTTGGGACATCCTGACAGATCCAAGGTAACTTCTGGGCACATAAAAGCTATATATATATATAGATAGATAGATAGATAGATAGATAGATAGATAGATAGATAGATATAGATATAGATATAGATATAGATATAGATATAGGCAGTTCCCAGCCAAAGTTAGTCACTGAATTACGTCCTAAGATAACTTGGTAACCAAGATAGAAGCAGCACATACCTGATAGCCGTTACCTTTCCAGAACTTTTTCATTTCCTTACGTCTCCAAGCAACAACTGAGGCAGTAATAAGTGTGCAAGGAACTAAATAGAGGAGAGCAGGTTGCCCCTTTTTCATCAGCACCAGAACCACAAATGTAAGTATCATGCCAACAGAATAGGCTATAAGAAGAATACCAATTATCAGTCATTTCTACATGCTACCAAAGGCAGATTTTGACTCCCTCACTGAAGTGGTGGTTTTCAAATATTTCTAAGGATATTTTTGCCCTATGACTTTTTTCCTAATTTCATCATTTTCCTAGACAGCAATTAGGAGAGACATTCTACAGAGCTTTTGAAAATTTGGAAACTAGTTAGTATTTCAATTATAATTACCCTAATCATCAATCATTGATAAAGACAGTAATTCAAGAGTCTCAATTAGTCACTGTTAAGGATGGTAAGTCATTGCACATTTTGGATAACTAAAATCTGTACCAAGGGGTACTAAAAGTTGCTTTGAAAAATCTTCCTAATTTTAATTATATACTTCTTGGGCTTCAACAAGTGCATACCAAACACCATCTGATCTTTCCTTAATGACTGAGGGTCTCATCATGAACATGGGATCTCAGAACACTGGAGCTAGAAGAGCCTTGACAGACAATTCAGTCTACCTCCTGATTTTATAGATGAGGCAATGGAGGACCAGGGAAGTTAAGTGAACTTCCCAAAATTATACAGCACAATGGACAGAGAACCCTGTAATCTGCTTTTCATTGAGTGTTCTTTTATTCTATCACACTGACGGGTGCTGGACTTTAATATGTTAATGCCCTTAGACAGTATAGTATCATTCTTAATATCCTTAGACTGCTTTTCTTATTTCTTTATGTTTTTTTTCTTTTTGTCATCATTTCATTCACTTAGCTGTTCTTTCTTGCCGTCAGGTACCTGTTTCTAGTAATACCCTTCTCTATTGCTAGTGTACATTCTTAAGTTACTGCATTTAACTCCACTATGGAATTGAAAACCTTGCTAGCACAGTATGTAAATGGCTCTGGTACAGGCTGCTTACCTAAGAATAAAGAACTTTGGTGTATGAACTTTGAGATACCTGTTTGATATGCTTAGAAGTATTTTTTGGCTTACTTCCTATTCTTGTCTGTTCTCAATAATGGAAATAAAGGGATAAATGACAATTACTTCTGCTGTCCTAGGTTAGATGTTATTGTGCCATAAATTCATTTATATACATACACATTTATTCATATAGTATTTTAAGAAAATCTAATATTATACAATTTATTGATTACTGATGTGCCATATGCTCTAATAAAGCATGTAAAATATGCCTATATCTAATAAGCTAATAAAGCATATAAAATATGCTTATATCTAATATAAAACCTACTGATTTACTTTCATATATAATTTTTTTAAACCTCAAAAACTTTATGATATAGGTATTAAAGTATTTTTCCTTTTTGATGGAAAAACTTGTCTTATTAGTTAATGATGAAGAATTAGAATCCCGGACTCCTTATTTTGACACCTCTACCTTTTCCTACAGACAATATAATTCAAACATAATAGAAAAAAACAGAAGTTTACCAATTGTGGAGGAAACATAGTATATAGAAGAAGAACCAGTCTGAACATCAAATCTTCTACAGTATGCAACCAACAGTCCTAAAAAACAAAAAATAAATTAAAAAAAACAAGAAAACCCAAACTCCACATTATTTTCTTAAAACAGTAACAGCAACACAAATTTAACTGCAACAGCACACACTGCATTATATTTAACCTTCATTTTTATACCATGAGAACATTAAAGTACCCACAAATTCTGGACAAAATTATAAACGCTGATTTTTTTTTAACTTAAAGCCATTTTTAAACATTTTTCCAAGCCATTAAACAATCTTTAAAAACATGATTTTTTATTAGCTGCTTAACATCCTATGATATGGAGAAAATTTTTTATTATATTTCTGTGGTATCAGTTGTATTGTCTCCTCTTTCATTTAGAATTTTAATGATGTAGGTTCTCTATTTCTTAGTCTAATTGAAGGTCTGTCATTATTAGCTTTTTAAAGGACCAACTCTTAGTTTCATTAATCTTTTCTACTGTTTTCCTGTTCTCTATTTTTGCTGTATTTTATTATTTCCTTCTTTCTGCTAACTTTGGGCTTAGTTTGTTCTTCTTTTTCTAGTTCCTTATGTGTAAAGTTAGGCTGCTTATTTGAGGTTTTTCTATTTTCTTGATCTATGTGCTTATCACTATAAACTTCCTGCTTAAACTGCTTTTGTTGTATCTCATATGTTTTGGAATGCTGTTTCTCTTATCATTTTTTTTAAAGTATTTTTTAATTTCTCTTTTAATTTTTTCTTTGATGCTTTAGTTGTTCAAACTATTTTGTTTAATTTCTATGTACTTGTGAATTTTCGAATTTTCCAGTTTTCCTCCTGTTACTGATTTCTAGTTTCATGCCACTGTGGTCAGAAAATATACTTGGTATGTAATTTCAATCTTCTTAAACTTGCTAAGATTTGCTCTGTGGCCTAACATGTGATCTATCCTAGAAAATGAACTAAGAGAGTTGCTGCACTGGTCTCTGCCATACCAACTCACACGGCAGAGCTGTTAGCTTCTCTCTATCTGGCTTTACTATGTAAACTAAAAGTCTTTTTCAGAAGCAGCCGTACTTTTTACCCTTCACAGGCACTTAGTACAGAGAGACTGCAAGAAAAGCGAGGAAGGACAATCTCTCAGCTGATTAGCAAAGACTTCTAAGTCTTTTACTTCTAAGCTATATTATTAATGGGCTGGGATTAAGTTTACACTGTAGGTTGCCCAGTGAGGAGAATATGCAGACCTGCAACAACTATCAAAGAAGACAGACCATATGCTCTATTTTTTTGGTATTATAATGCCATATAACTATTATTTTAAAATAGAAGTAATAGAAATTACAATACACTTCATATTATTAAATTCAACTTTTGAAGAGTTTTATTATAAACTTTCTTGGGGAAGTAGGTCAAACTGATTCTAGGTGCTTCCTCTAAGAAACTTTTTTTTGAGCCATGGGAGATATCTTTGGTTGTTACCATTTGGGCTTTTTCTTCTACCCCTTGAAATGCCTTTTTTTTTTTTCCTATCTTGGTCATTGACCCAGCTCTAGCCATAGCTACAAATACTTAATACAGAGTAGGTAACTTTCAATAGATAGTAAATGTTGGCGATTTTAAACCATCAGTATATTTGTACTGAAATTGTTACTATTGCTTACCTGGTACAATAATGTCTCCAAAACCCAGTATTGAAACTGGCATGAGGCACACACTCATTACTGAGAAATAGGCCAGCTTTGGTACCCTGATGACTACCGGTAACTGTAATTATGGGGGGAAAAAAAAGGCACCAATAAACTTCTTAGGAATATTTACCCACATCTCTTAGAAAGGGAAGGATATGAGAGTAATTGTTTTAAAACTTTTAAATAGACACTTTAGAAGAACTTGAAATCAGAGAACATAAACTATACATATATACTCTGAATCTAAAGAAAGGTTGAAAGAAATAGATACACAAGTTTGGAAAAATGAAACCCAACACACATAAGGGTTGACAGTATTAATCTAGTATCCCCGCATCTAACCTTTTTTTTTCCCTTTTTACCAAAAATCGGACTGAGGCCTTGACATAGATTTTTTAAAATTTTTTATTATTTTTTTTTTTTTGCAATCTGGATTTTTTCCCCCAAAGAAGAATCTTGTCTCAGAGGGTATGATTTAAAGTCCAATGAACATATCTGAAATACAATCCTTACTTTCTCATGGGGAGCTGAGGGTTGAGCAGTGGCTTCCACCAAGTTTCCATCATTCTAGGATGAAACCCAAGTCAATAGGTATTTAATAATTTAGAATAACTAAGAAAAGGGCTATATTTTGTGAGAAATAAAGTTTTACAATACCTTAACATGCACTACATGACCAATGAATTATACAGGAAGGCAAAATTATTAACTGGACACACATATATACGCTGGCAGCCGTTTCTATTTAATTGCCATCCCTACCTTTTCATTATTTCCAAAAGGTCCAGCTGCAAGTTCAACCATGATGCTCTCGCCATTCTAAAATTGAGGAGGAAGATGAAAGAAATTGCCCAATCACTCAAAGAGAACAATCTACCAGTATTCAAAAATAATTTGACCCCATGGCTAATGGCCTACAGAAAACTGATGAAAAATGGGCTGTAGAACACTTTTTTCCTAAAAGAGTCTAGCAAAAATTGGAGCCACCTAAAACAAAATTCACCTAACATATGGCTTCACACTATTAGAGCTCAACAATGATCAGAAACTAGCAGATAAACCACACACAGATTATTCAAGTGAAGCTTTGGGCAGTGATCTGTACTGACAACTAACAGCTACTAGCATTTTTAATAGGCTATAAATTTTAAGTGCTTGTAGTTACATTATGTCATATATTATGTGCCCTTAGTCATTTTTAGCAATAACAATGAATAGAGACACAAGAAATATTAAAATCTGATTTGTAATAAATATTGGTAACTTTCTCTGAATAAAAAAGACTTTTGACCTTCTGCCTACTTGCCATAATAACAATGAAGCCAAACTTGAAAAGACCCAGTCCTAAAGAACTTGAGAAGCATCTTAAGCTTGTCTCCTGTCCAGTTTCAGCCTTGCCAGCTTTTTATGTCCCAATCAAAACATTAACCTTAGCTGAATTTCATCCATGGTATCTGGCTAAGGCCTTTTTATGTGGGCTGTGTGAGGAGTTCCTTAATAGTTCCTTCCTGATAGCCAAGTCTGTTGTGAAAGGGAAACATTTGGAGGTAGCAAATTAAGACTGCTAGAAGCATCCATCTATACTTTACATTATGATGAGTATATCACCAAATAGGTAGTGGGAAGATAAATAAATGCTGCATAAGGAGAATTTGATCAACTAGTTATAATATTTTCCATGTGGGTGGGGAACATTGGAGAAATCACTTTAGTGTTTTTAAGAGGACTTCACTGATACCTGAGCTGAGTAGAAAGGATACAATCTCTAGCTACAGAAATCTTTTCCTCATGTTAAGCTTCAGGTTACAGAAGGGTTAAGTGTCACAGGAGTTTAGGAAAATAGACTAATATTAAATACAGTTCCTTATAGCAAATTACCATAATGTGATTTAATTTCTAGACAGAGTACATTTTGGTTCATTTTCTGTTATTTTAAACACTTAAGTAAAGACCATCACTGACATCCTCTCCTACATTCAAAGATATCTAAGTAGTATTTGTAAGATACTATACCAAGTTACAGGGTGGGTGGAAAAAAAATGAAGACAGGTTCTTATAGCCGGCCTGTTCAGCTTACTCATTAAAACTCTACTAACACCAGAGTTGAAAAATAGGTTTCAAATGTCCAATGTTTAATCCTTAAAATTTTCAGTTAAAAACAAAACCTCAAAAATCCGAAATTATACATGTAATTTTTATTTTGAGTTACCTACTAAGGTAAGGTCTACAGCCTTAATAAAAACAAGCAAACCAAACTCAGAAGAAGGTGTTAAAGTAAATCTGCACTAGTGAACTTCAAAGAGCACTTCTAATTTTTTACACCAGGTCAGATTACTACAAATCACATTCCTGATCAGTGGGAACTAATATGGAAAAAAAAGAAGATGAAAAATTCTCTAGGCAGAGAATAAACAGAGAGGGCTCATAGACACCTTTATTATTATCCTGTATCTTTAAAATTCTGAGACTCCAGTATTAAAACTGAATGGAAAAAAATTTTAAGGGTTTAGTTACGGTTCATATCTATATCCACTGTGTAATAAACGTGTCATATGCTAGGATTATCTGCTGATTTATGAGAATGGCTTTGTACAGAAAATGCTTTACTTTCACTATGAGACCCCTTTAGAGTGACTTACAAAAACATTTTTTTGAACCGAATAAATTGATACAAGATGGGATAGCTATAGATAGAACTTAAAAAAATGCTTTCGGGTGCCTGGATGGCTCAGTTAGTTAAGTGTCCAACTCTTGGTTTCAGCTCAGGTAATGATCCAATGGTTCATGGGTTCAAGCCCCACACTGGGCTCTGTGCTGGCAGTGCAGAGCCTGCTTGGGATTCTCTGTCTCCCTCTTTCTGCCCTTCCCTCATGCTCTGTCTCTCTCTCTCAAAAATAAATAAATGTTAAAACAATGCTTTCATTAATTGACATTTTTTGTTAAAATCCATAATACTAATTCTATGCTTTAAAAAGGTTACTTTTGCTCAACAAAGTCACTGAGTCAAATGGCTCATCATTAAGGCACAGAAAGATTCTAGTTAAAATGGTCCAGTTAGCTCTAATTTGGGGCAGTTAACTATGTTTACTACCTACTTGCATTTTAGCTCCCAACAGGGCACATGTTTGTGCCACGTATTTATGCTATTATAGAAAATAGTAAAAGTGCAATTTTACAGTGATTTCACAGATGACAGGGGCTAAAGAATAAAGAACTAATGGGAAAAAACATAGTGATTATAATATGAGATATTGAATATGGGAGAATGACAAAGGATAAAGAGATGATATAAAATTACAAAATAAGACTCAACATAAAATGGGGAAATTGGGAGAACTGAGCAATAAAATACTCACAAGATAGGAATTGAGATAAGGCAGAAAATCATGACAAGTAATGAAGGACTACCACACTCACCCAACACCTCTCCCTTATTCTGGGAACGGCAATGCCATTTTATGGAAGAGCTAGTGGCAGGGCTGGTTTAGGTGAACCAGGAGCTGTCAGCTGCTGATTCTAACCTCATAGAAAAAGCCAGTCTACGACAGTGAACAAATGGACAGAAGTGGAAAGGAAGAGTATATGCCCCTGGGTCTAGTTTCTCCTGAGGCCCAGCCCCACCCTGGCCTCTGGTGGATAGAGGAGGGGCTTTGGATAGAGGAGGGGTCCTTTCTGATATAGAAAGGTTACAGTGGGTTCTGTCAGTTCTGCCCAAAAGAATTCTACTGACGGAAGAGGAAGGCTGGAATGCTAGCCAACACTCCCTCATGGAACGGATTAGGAAACAGAAGCACAAAGTGCTGAGTGACCTGCCAGGGTAACAAGGTTACAGAGCCTCACATTAGGTGCTCTTTCTTAGTCTCAAATTAGGGATACAGAAAGGAAAGCAGCAATGACACATTTTCATTCTTTTTGCTGTTTATATTATCTATGGCAAACACTTATTGTTTTATAAGAAAAGTTACTTTAAAATGAGTAGGAAGAAAATTTATGTTCTCATGATTACCCAGGAGATACTTTTCATTTAGAATAACTTAAAGGCTTAAAAAAATCCCCTAGTAAAAGGCCAATTTCAATGACAATTTTTTGAAAGAGAATTAGAATGCACTCAATGGTAAATACCTGCAAAATCAACAATCTAAGAGCAGGTTTAAGATTCTCATCTTTTAGCATGTTTCTCATGGATTTCGAATATCATACCTTTGTGATGAATGGTGTTATGAAAACAAAAAATACATCATAGAGGAGGAGAAGGCCTAGCAGTATCACACATGACTGTTGAAAAAAGAAACAAATGTAAAGGTCAAATTTTCAATAATCTAAATTAAGAGATTATACTATTTTGCAAGTACAAATAGACACGTGAAATTACATTTGAACACTAGTTTTTGAAATGTATTTAACAGTTATTACTATTTATACTTTTATTCTACCTATCACATTAAAAATTTTATCTTCTTTATCCTATTCTTTAAAAAAAAAATGAATCACTAAGTCAAAGAAATGCTCTTCGTTGATATTTTGTCTATAAAGATTTTGTGAAACTGACATATTATACAAATGATTAAAAATATTTTAGCTACCAAATCAGTGGTTGGCTGAGGCTGGCTATTAGGACTGATAGCAAAAGGGCAGAACAGAGCTTTTGAAGAGATGAGAAATGTTGTCTAATTAAGACGGTGGCTACAAAATCATTCATTTGCAAAACTTTAATAAACTGTACACTTACAATGGGTGCATTTTATGTATGTAAATTATACATTAATAAAGTTTTTTTAAAAAGAAAAAATTATTTTAGCTAGCAAAGTAGTATACTTTACCTTGAAGTTGGGTAACTTCAGTGTTTTAATTAAATTCAGACAGAAAGCAATCCCCAAGATATCCTGTAAAATCCAAGCCCACCTAAAATCAAAAGAAGTTACTCTAATTGGTTTATGTAGTTATTTTTAGATGGGACTTTTCAAAAGAAATAGATCACTAAAGTGATATCATCCAACTGCTATGATTTGACTATTTGATTACTAAACAGCAATTATAATGACCAAAAAACCTCTCATATGCTCCATATTTATCAGTTTACTGTCCTAGAATAACAAATACCACTATACTAAGAAAAAGTTGAAAGGCTACCTCAGAATATATATCAGATATAGTGCATACTTATCTTTAACCTTTGAACTTATACACAGGTCCCTTTTAGAAAGGTAGCTCAAAACAAAGGATATTAGTGTTAATATACATCCAGAGAGCTATAATCTAAAGGAAATAAGATCTATGTAACAGACTCTACAAGGAATTGATATGCATAATTATCAACTGAAGCTGCCTAAAATTGTATACGCTTTGCTTCCAAATTTTAGGCTATAAGTGGTTCTGGGCTTTAATAATTTTATTAATAAACCATTAAAAAGTTAAAATTTTTTCTGGTTATCCTTCCTGCAAATGGACAGATATCTGTGTATTTCCTCTCTTACATAAAAGATGGCATACTCTAGATATCCTTTTCTCACTTAAAAATACACCCTTAGGGGGCGCCTGGGTGGCTCAGTTGGTTAAGCATCCCGACTCCTGATTTGGGCTCAGTCATGATCTCACAGTTCATGAGTTCAAGCCCCACACTGGGCTCTGTGCTGATAGCACGGAGACTGCTTGGGATTCTCTGTCTCTTCTCTCTTTGCACCTCCTTCGCTTTCTTTCGCTTTTTCTCTCAAAAATAAATAAATAAATAACCATAAAAAAAAAAAAAAATACACCCTGGAAATCACTGCAAATCAATTCATAGAGATCTTCATCCTTAACAGCTGCATTGTACTTGTGTGGGTATACCATAATTAGGTATATTTTTGAAGCCTATTTCAGCTTAGATGTTTAAATCATAATACATATTTCCTTCTCTATATGACCTTGAATCCATTAGCATAAGATCTGTTTATTTAAGTATTTATTTAGCTTGTTTCAAGACTATGGTATTCTGGGATAAAAGCAAAAAAAAAAAAAAAATCCATACTAACCAAAATGCATAATTATCATGCAAGATATAAAATAATGTATTCTTAATCTAAGAGCAAATACACTGAGTAGTCATACCTATCTTCATTTCTAAATACAGCCCAAACAACAGATATTGCTACGCATAGTCCAGAGAGAAAGATAAGTCTCACTTCAATGCTTTTGCCACGAAATGTAATCCTAAAAAACAGATCAAAATAGGTTAGTTTACTCTGTAGATGAATTACAATGTTCATGTAATATGAAAAATGGCAAATGTTAACCACAGTCACAAGAAAGTTATTAAAATATCAATTTAAGTTTTAAGTACAACAAATGATACATCAAAAAATCTTTTATCAGTTCAACAGAACTGTCTGTGATGATGGAAATTTTTCAGATCTGTGCTGTCCAATATAGTAGCTACATGTGGTTATTAGCATTTGAAATGTGGCTAACAAGACTGAGGAACTGAATTTTTAAATTTATTTAATTTTAATTAACTTAACTTTAAACAGCCACATGTATATTGGATTGCACAGGTTTAAAACAGCACTCCTACTTTTCCCTGTATCATTTTAAATTACAAATACCAACATTATAGAATTCCTTGTAAGAGATACATACGCGCATTGTCCACAGGGTATCTTACGAATTAGTGCAGCAAGACAGTTGTACAGACTCATTGCTGATGCTATGCAGAAAATTGCTATCATAACATAAACTAGAAAAAAAAAAAACAAGACACTAAGTTATATGAGAACAAAAGGAAATGTGATAAGAAAATATTTATACAAGCAATATTAAGGTTTAGCTTTCTTACTGAAACACGATACTTTCAATGCAGTGACCATACTATAATTTGAATAGGTTACTAAACTGAAAATATTTACATCTTGAGTTTCATTGAAGAGTGGGTAGGATTGCTCAAGGGCTGAAGCTGTCTCTACGGTTTCTATCATTCAATGATTCAAACTAACATGTCTGTTAAAGATGTTTACAAAGTGAGTTGTAGATATTTCTAAGTATTTAAACGTAAGGAATGGACAAATTAAGAAAACAATATATGGTGCCTGGGTGGCTCAGGTGGTTGAATGTCTGACTTTGGCTCAGGTCATGATCTCTCGGGGTTGTGAGTTTGAGCCCCACATTGGGCTCTGTGCTGTCAGTGCAAAGCCTGCTTTGGATCTACTCTCTCTTTAAAAAATAAACATAGTATATGTATAAATATAGTATAAATAGTATAATAGTTTAAATAGTATAAAAATAGTATAAATGGTTTTAAAAATAGTATAAATAGTATACTATTTATAGTATAAATGTTTTTAAATAGTATAAATGTTTTTAAAAATGCAGGTTAAGGATGAGAACTGACACTTACCTTAGACATTAACCATGCTATCTATATTTTCCTACGGTGGAATTTATCTCTAATAACTTGATCTGTGGTAAAACCAAATCCATTTAAACAAACTCTGTTATGCTATGAAACTAAGGTAGTTAAAATTCACAATTATTTTTCTATATTAGCTATAGTTATTTGACAATTATTTAAAATTACATTTAATCTCCTTATTCCTAAACAGGGGAAGAAATGATTGTACTTTAAAATAAAATATTCACTTTCTTAGCTTTCTCAAAATTTCACAATGGAAATACAAATTTTACCTGAATTTTTCAAGTTCCACTAAATTTCAGAAAATTATAACTCTGTGTAGGTGAGAAAGAGAGTAATCTAGAGACAGTAAATCAATCTTTCTTCTTCTTTTTAACCAATACAGCTTCTATTGCATCTTTAGAATGTCACAAAAAAGCCTGAAAAATCACCTGGCATCTTGCTGTTTCTGTAGCTGGACAACTTAGATCTTGTTCACGAGTCTGCAAAACTATTCCTTTTTTAGAAACATAGCTACCATTCCCCAATTTTCTGATATCCTTGTTTTCAACTATTGGCCCCTTTCTAATTGGTAAACTTGGACAAATTACTTTTATAGTTCCTTGTTATTTGTTATTACTAGTTACATATGGTAATGTAAGCAGTAAGAAAGACAGTAAAAAATTGCCAAGTTATGTTTGGCAAATCATACACCAAAGGTTGCCCACCCAAGTTTTAAAACATAGGCAGAAATCATGCTCTTGAGACCCAGAGTTTTAGGTATTATATTCAATGCCTACTATACTAAGAAAATGATTAGGCGTGGGAAAGAATCTGGTTAATATAACAATCTTTAGTTACTTTCTTGAACATGACTTAACATTAAATGGTAAGGGGAAACCTCACAATTTGATACATTTCATATATTAAAAATGGCAGCAACTTTAGCCAAAAGGAACCATAAGGAACCAAAATAAAAATAAATTTTGCAATATCACATAGATTTAGTCAGTCATAATTAAATCCCATGTCCTGGAATAAACCATGAGATTTAACGATCTCCCTCTTACATTAAAAATTACATTTATAGGGGTGTCTTGGGTGGCTAAGTCAGTTGACCGTCTGACTTGATTTCAGCTCAGGTTATGATCCCAGGGTCCTAGGATTAAGCCCCATGGTAGGCTCTACACTAAGTGTGGAGCTGCTCTCTCTCTCTCTCTCTCCCCCGCTCTGCCTGTCTCCCCTGTTTGTGTTCTCTGTCTCAAATAAAATTTAAAAATTAAAAAAATTACATTTATAAACAAGGCTTTTTAAATACCAATAAGTTTAAAGAAATTTCTCACCAAAAATGAAAACATGCTTTAGGGTAGGGTAGAGGAATCCCTTTTCAAAGATCACTAATTAACTGACTTTGGGTCAGACGCAAACTGAAGGCTGTGTACTAAATTAGAAATATAAGCTGCACAATGACAATGTAATAGAAATAACTTTCCTAACATCTATTCTCCCAGCAACAGATTGAAATAGGAGTGACATTGAAATAATTAATTTTTCTTTCATGTTTTAATGTTTATGGGGGGGGGGGTGGCGGAGGTAGAGAGACAGGGAGAGAGAATCCCAAGAAGGCTCCATGCTCAGTGCAGGTTTGATCCCACAAATCGCAAGTTCATGACCTGAGCTGAAATCAAGAGCCAGATGCCCAACTTACTGAGCCACCCAAGCGCCCTGAAATAATTCTTTTTTCTAATTGGAAATATATGTCATAGTAGACAGGAGAAATTAGACAATAAGCTGAAACTAACCTCAGTTTTCTAGTCCAGAAAATTGTACTAATATTCTCTAAATAAGCACTACAGTCTGTAGCAGTTTTTACGAAGGGTTTTTGCCAATTCTTATCAGGCACACTGCCCTATATCCTGGTCCCCTCCTCTTTGTGCTGTACATCAGCCAGAGATGGCAAATTTCCATTCTTTCAGGCTACTAGCAAGATAGTCCAGGGGATGGGCAAGACCATACAGTTCCTACCCCTACCTTCTTAAAGGAAAAGTATCAGTTACTATCTAGACCACAGGCAAGTCCTTGCATGTTTGTATGTCTTTAGATGTAGTATAATCCTGACTGTTTATACAAGCAAAACAAAATATGAGCAACACATCTTGATTTGCAAGCTGACAAAAGAACAAACTACACTTTGGGAGTGAGCAGAGGCAAATCAATTAGCAATTCAAATAAACTTCAAATTCAGTTTAATAAACTTTTAATAAAGTTCAAAAAATAAAGTTTTAGTGTGCTGCTTAGATACTGGGCTATCAAGCTTTATGTGCAGAGAGGGAAACTTAGGGGTCACAGCAATTCTTTCAAGTCATATGAAGTAGTGTTCTTATCTGAAGATGTAGTATATTTTCAATCTGAGTACTTTTTATCCCAGAGTAATGGGGATCCTAACACTTCTGATAGTTTAAAAAGTTAGTATCACTTTTTAATTATTTGCTTAAGCTTTCCAGGTAGAATACCTTAAAGGAAATCTGGTGAAGTAAATGAAAAAATTGTATGCTGAAAGTAGCAAATATAAAATAGGACTTCTTACCCAACCATTTGTAGAAGAAATAAAGTAAGACCATCATAACACAGCAGATGACCACAAATATTACAACTGTTAGAGGACTAAAAGTTAAATATTCTTCCTTCTTTCTCCTCATTTCTCTATCTTCAGTGTTTGTCACGGCCTTCATGTTCTCCCTGCATAAACATACACAGGAACTTGAGAAAATCTCTGCCAGGTACAGTTATTTTTAAAATTGACCTCCAATACCAACTTAAATTTGTTTCTGACTACAAAGTAATATACTTTAAAAAACTGCACACCAAACAAATAGAAAATACTTAATCTAGCAAGTAAAAGGTCCCTATAAACTCTGTGCTCCAGAGACGATCTATTATTAATCACTAACTTCTGAAACAACACTTTTTTCTTTTCTGGAAGCAAAATTATTGACACAGATGATATTTATCACATAAACAAATTAATGTTTGTAGATGTTTATACTATCTAATTTGAAAACTATATTGATGTAATAAATTTCTGATGATAACCAATTCTTTTAACATACTTATTACCAAGTTACAGACAGTAAAGTACTTCTAAAATTAGCTTCTCTTACAGGTAAACATTAAATTCTTCTTTCAATCAACTCAGTATTTACTGTATACCTGTTCTGTGCTCATCAGGATATTACAAAGCATTCAAAAGAAGTTCAAGACATAGCTTTCTCCTACCTTAACATAGCAACAACCCTTGCTAAGCCACACAGCTAATAAAAGCAGAGATAAAAGTTGAAGAGGGGTCAGTAGTGTCCTTTGTTGAGCAGTCTCTGTTCTGTCATCTTATTGTCTCATCTCAGTTACATGGAGCCCTCTATATACTTTTTTACTTCTACTGCCTTCAGCTCTGATCAACTAAACTCTCATTTCCTTTGCTTACACCCTGACCCTTCTCATCAGGTCTGGCTCAATACAAACTTCAGGTTAAAAAAAGTTTACTTCTATCAAATTGTCCACTTGCCAGACTGCTTATTTACCAACATACCACTTTCTTATTAGAAAACTGTTGACTAGTATGGTCACTACATCGAGTATTTGTGACTCAAGGGAGGCTGCCTGGGAAAAGAGCAGGGAAAGGGTCTGGGGACAGCCACACCAGCACATTCTGGCAACTGCAAAGCTGGATGTGAAGGTATCAACAGAAGTATCAATAAAAGTGGTATCTGAGTGGTAAAAGGTGCCAACCTTTGGTATCTGTCATTGCAAACAGATACACTTAAAGCTATTTTTATCACAGTGAAAGATATATATATTCATATATAGCACAATGAAAGATTTATATATTCCTATTCAGTAAACCAGTAGAACACTTTAAAGGAAAAGATAAATATGGCAAAGTAAAAAGCACCAGGCAATTTTTGGAAAGGAAACATATACTAGATTTATATCATATAAAATACAACAATTCATCTTTTAAAACACTATATTCCTAAGTAGCTTAAGAGCTATGTATAATGAAAAGCTAAGCTTTTTTTCATGCCATCTTGAGTTTATGGAGCTTGAGAACCAATGATTTCATTATAATAAGACTTTAATTCTCAGTTTTAAACTGAACCAAGGCATCTTTCCCTTCTGCATAAGGTACATCTTTCATTTGGCAGGTAATTCTGACTTACGAATTCCTGTTCTGGTAAATTTTCCCTTTCCTAAGTTTTATTCTCTTTCCCCTTCTCTTTTAACTCTTTTTACTTGCTAAATGACAGTCCATATGTTCATTTTTAAAAATTAAGATCTCATTGACATATAATATTAATTTCAGGTATACAACATAATGACTTGATATTTGCATACATAACCAAATGGTCACAATAGGTATAGTTAACATCCGTCACCACAGTCACATTTTTTTTCTTGTGATAAGAACTTTTAAGATCTACTCTCTTAGCAACTTTCAAATACACAATACAGTCTTACCAATTATAGTCACCATGCTGTACATCGCATCCCCAAGAGTTACTTATTTTATAACCAGAAGTTTGTACCTTTTGATAACCCTCATTCATTTTGCCACCCTCACTCCCTGCCTCTGGGAACCATCAATCTGACTCTCTGAGTCTCTGAGTTCCTTTTTTGTTTGCTTCCACATATCAGTGACATTATACAGTATTTGTCTTTCTCTGTCTGACTTATTTTACTTATAGCACAGTGCATTCAAAGCCCATCCATGTTGTTGCAAATGGTGCTAATGTTCTTAATCATTCTACTTTTTACAAAACATTTTTCCCTTTGTCACTGATTCATCTTCTCTTTCTTGTATTATAAGGTCAGGCCCCTCACCCACACCCACACATACACTTAGTTCTATCTTTATTTTACTCTTAGAATCAGCCATCTCAATTTCAAAATTCATAATCTCGAAAGAGAGAATTAAAAAAAAATTTTTTAGTGTTTATTTATTTTTCAGACACAGAGAGACAGAACATGAGCAGGGGAGAGGCAGAGACAGAAGGAGACACAGAATCTGAAGTAGGCTCCAGGCTCTGAGCTGTTAGCACAGAGCCTGACATGGGGCTTGAACTCATGAACCATGAGATCGTGACCTGAGCTGAAGTTGGACGCTTAACCGACTGAGCCACCCAGGCGCTCTTTGAAAGGGAATTTTAAAAGCAGCAAGAGAAAACATTTATGTACAAGGGAAACCTCATAAGGGTATAGGCTGAATTTTCAACAGAAACCTTATACAGGCCAGAAAAGGGTGGCATGATATATTCAAAGTACTGAAAGGAAAAAATGTGCAACCAAGAATACTCTATCCAGCAAGGCTATAATTCAGAATAGAAGGAGAGATAAGGAAGTTCCCAGACAAACAAAAGTTAAAAGAATTCATCACCACCAAACCTGCTCTACAAGAAATGTTAAAGGGGACTCTTGGAGTGGAAAGGAAAGACCATAAGTGGGAGTAAAAAAAGTAGGAAACACAAAAGCAGTAAAAAATAAGTATATCCAAAAAAATCAGTCAAGGGACCCACAAAATCAAAAGATGTAAAGTATGCTATCATATACTTAAAACCCGGGAGGTGGGGAGAGGAGTAAAGAATGTGTTCAAATGTAAGTGACCATCAAGTTAACACTAACTGCTATATGCAGATTTACATATAAACCTAATGGTAACCACAAATCAAAAACCTTGTAAAACATATGCAAAAAAAAAAAAAAAAAAAGAAAGCTGGGGCACCTGGATGGCTCAGTCGGTTAAGTGTCTGACTCTTGGTTTTGGCTTGGGTCATGGTATTACAGTTTCATGGGGTCAAGTCCCACATTAGGTTCTGTGCTGCCAGCACACAGCCTGCTTGGGATTCTCTGTCTCCCTCTCTCTCTGCCCCTCTCCACTCACGCTGTATCTGTCTCTCTCAAAATAAATAAATTAATTAAAAAAATAAATAAAAAGAAAGGAATCCAAGTATCTCACAAAGAAAGCCAACTAATAGAGAAGAGAGCAAGGAAAGAAACAGAAAAGAACCAAAAAAACAATCATAAAAAGAGTAACAAAATGACAATAAGTACGTATCTATCAATAATTACTTTGAATGTAAATAGACAAAGTGTTTCAATCAAAAGATAGAGGGTGACAGAATGGATAAAAAAAAGAAGAGCCATCTGTATGCTGCCTAACAAGAGACTCATTTCAGACCTGCAGACACATGCAGATTGAAAGTGAAAGGAAGGAAAAGCATTTATCATGCACAAGGGTATGAAAAGAAAGCTGAAGTAGCAATACTTATATCAGAAAAAATAGACTTTATTATTTTTTAATGTATATTTATTCTGAGAGAGAGAGTGGAGGAGGGGCAGAGGCTGGATGGGGCAGGGAGAGACAGAAAGAAAGAAGAGAGAAAGACAGATAAAGAGAGGGAATCCCAAGCAGGCTCCATGCCCAGGGCTGGGACTCAATCCCATGACTGTGAGATCACGACCTAAACCAAAATCCAGAGTCAGACACATAACTGATTGAGCCACCCAGGTACCCTAGAAACAAATAAACTTTAAAAACTGTAACAAGAGACAAAGAAGGACACTATATAATAATAAAGGGGACCATCCAATGAGAAGATATAACAGTTGTACATATTTATGCACCCAACATGGAAACACCCAAATACATAAAACAGTTAATAACAAACAAAAAGGAAAGAAATGAGAGTAATACAATAATAATAGGGAACTTTAACAACCCACTTGCATCAAAGGACTGATCATCCAAACAGGAAATCAACAAGGAAATGGTGACTTTGAATGACCCATTGAACCAGGTGGATTTAACAGATATATTCAGAACTTTCCATCTTAAAACAGCAGAATACACATTCTTTTCAAGTGCACATGGAACATTCTCCACAACAGACCACATATAAGACCACAAAACAAGCCTCAATAATTAAAAAAGATAAAAGTCATACCAAGCATCTTTTCTGACCACAATGCTATGAAACTGGAAATCAACCACAAGAAAAAAGCTGGGAAGACCACAAGTTAACATGGAGGTTAAATAATATGCTACTAAACAATAAATAGGTCAACCAAAAAAATCAAACAAGAAATAAAAAATTACATGGAAACAAATGAAAATAGAAACAAAAAGGCACAAAATCTTTGGGATGCAGCAAAAAAAGTTTTCAGGGAAGTTTATAGCAATACAGGCCTATCTGAAGAAGCAAGAAAAAAATCTCAAACAAATAACCTAACCTTACACCTAAAGGAGCTAGAAAAAGAAGAAACAAAGAAACTCAAAACCAGCAGAAGGAAGGAAATAACAAATAACAGAACAGAAATAAAGGAAACAGAAACTAAAAAACACAAAACAATAGAACAGATAAATGAAACCAGGAGCTGGTTCTTTGAAAAGACCAACAAAATTGATAAACCTTTAGCCAAACTCATAAAAAAAAAAAAAAAAGAGGGGGGGGGGGGACTCAAACAAAATCACAAATGAAAGAGGAGAAATAACAACCAACACCACAGAAATACAAAGAATTACAAGAGAATATTATAAAAAATTAAACGGCAACAAATTGGACAACTGAGAAGAAACGGATAAATTCCTAGAAACATACAATCTCCCATAACTGAATCAGCAATAGAAACTTTGAACAGACTGAGGACCAGCAATGAAATTGAATCAGTAATCAAAAAACTCCCAACAAACAAAAGTCCAGGACCAGACCGCTTCACAGCTGAATTCTACCAAACATTTAAAGAGAAGTGAGTATCTATTCTTCTCAAACTATTCCAAAAAATAAGAGGAAGGAAAGCTTCAAAACTCATTCTATGAGGCCAGGAGTACCAAAACCAGACAAAGCCACCCCCACAAAAAAAGATAACTGTAAGTCAATATGTCTGATGAACATAGATGCAAAAATCCTCAACAAAATATTAGCAAACCAAATCCAACAATAAATTAAAAAAAAATTCATTAACCACAATAGACTGGGATTTTTGTTCAGGATGCAAGGGCAGTTTAATATTCAGAAATCAATCAGTGTGATACATCACAGTAATAAGACAAAGGGTAAGGGGCGCCTGGGTGGCTCAGTTGATTGAGCGTCTGACTCTTGATTTTGGCTCAGGTCATGATCTCGCGGTTTGTTGGATTGAGCCCTGTGTTGGGCTCTGCACTGACAGTGCAGAGCCTGCTTGGGATGCTCTCTTTCTCCCTCTCTTGGCCCCTCCCCTGCTCATGTGAGCGTATGTGAGCACATGTGCGTGCACACACGTTCACTCTCTCTCTCAAAATAAATAAACGTTAAAAAAAAAAAAGAAATTACAAATAAACTTCACTTAGTTGCAAATAAGTCCTTTTTAATGGAACCTACAGACCAATTCACAAGATGAGTATACTGTCCTTTATGCATAAAATAATATGATCGAAGCACATTTTTAAATTCAGAATTGTAAATATGAACTGATCCTTTTAAACAATGTTGCCTGCTTTAACCCAGAGCCAAAGAAACACAACTATAAGAAGATTGGTTTCAGGTTGTTACTAAACAGGAAAATCTAAATTTTATGTACATTTAGAATTTCTATATTTAAGTAAAATGTGAACATGCTTCATATCCTTAGAATTCCTAAAGCATTAAACAGAATGATGAAGTCACACTGTAATGACTGAACTCAGGAAGAGCTGAAACCCCAGCCCTACCTTCTCTTGCTTATTTTCTTTCAATCTAAATAAATAGGCACATTAGGACACTAAGTATCTTCATCTTTTCTGTGAGAGATAATTAAACATTTTAATTTTAAAAAGCCTTTGATGTAATTTCGATGTTATCCTACCAGCAGAAGGGTTAGAGGAAGCTATGACTCCCTTCTTCTCAGTGAAAAGTTAAATGTCCTACAGGAGGACAAACCTGCAATCTTATCTCATTAGCACTATATTCTGAGGTCAGGTAAATTTTAAATGTTGTTAACATGATTGAAATGATTATCAAACAATAATTTTTTTAATCATCTATCACAAAAACACTGAAGTTTAGTTAAACTTACAATTCAATTAGACCACTCCAATAGCCTCCTAATGCCACAGTGAACACAGCAATTACAAAAATAACTACCATAGTATAGTCAAAGTTGGGCCACGATGGAGAATACATTTTCACAGTAATGTTATCTCCAAGAGTCTGAAAGGCAAAATAACAGTTAAAACATCAGAATTAGTTTTCTTTCTACTACAGCCTATGGCAGCAATACTCTCATTTCACTCTGAAAATGATACTATACATTACAAAATCCACAACACTAGACCCATTTTTGACAACATAATGTATTCTCTTGTCATAACTATGAGGCTATACTTCGGTTTATTAAATCTTGAAAGTTCAGTGTTCCACACAATCACATCTTGTCAGGGATTTAAAACTACGATAAAGGATATAACAGAGATTATTAAAAAAGTCAAAACAAATCACTATCTTTTCTAAAGTCAGGGCTCTGAAGCACCTTGTGCTCACTGGGAGATAAACATTTCCCAAATAAAGACCTGATTGGCCTTTATAGCTTCTTGTTAGCAAATGGAGCATATATAATTTAAATTTATTATCAATAGTTAAAAGTAAAGAATTGTACTATGTATAAACTTTGTATAATACATAATTACTAATGTACCTGCTTCATATCTTTAAAATCTTTGTAGTTTATAAATGCAATCACTATTTTCACATCATGAAATTCAGATTTGTTCCCTGAGGGAGGAAACTGAAAGAAAAAAACATATTATGAAAACTTATGAGCTACTAGTATATTTACAGAATAAAATACACATTATTCCATTAAATATAAACATTATATCTTTTTTTTAGTTATAAAACAAAGTTTCATATGTTCTTTCTTGATATAATAGTAAGAGTTCTCAAACTGGAATCCTTTTAGCATAAACTTAAACTGACTTATATGTAGGTATATCATATGTGTGTGTGTGTGTGTGTGTGTGTGTGTGTGTGTGTGTGTGTACACACATACACAGACATGTTTGTACCTAACGAATATGTTAGGACAAAGTCTTGTTCAATTTAGGAATAGAAAAGAAATTACAGGGGCGCGGGGTGGCTCAGTTGGTTAAGCGTCTGACTTCGTCTCAGGTCATGATATCACGGCTCGTGGGTTCAAGCCCCACGTCAGACTCTGTGCTGACAGCTCAGAGCCTGAAGCCTGCTTTCAGATTCTGTCTCCTTCTCTCTCTGCAGCTCCCTTGCTCGTACTCTCTCTCTCTCTCAAAAAATAAGTAAACATTAAAAAAATTAAAAAAAAAAAAAGAAATTACAAAGTTTTCCAGTTCAATGCCTATCATTGCCAGAATATTTATTTTAAAATAACCCTATAATGGGATTATTCAAAACTTGGCCCATAAATTACATACCAAAAAGATAGTTCAATTCCTGTGAAATTTGATACCATGAGTTCAAGAGTTACTTAAGTTTTACAACTTACTAGGACACTGTTATTGGCAACCAATAATGCTTCAGCACCTCCTGTTTTTGCAATTCTGGCTTTTTCAAGAAAATGGCAGGTTCCCCACTGTACCACAACTGCTTTGCTCTTTATTCCTTCAGGTGGAATATCAGAAAGATTGCACAATGGTGTGGTAGTCAGATTCATCAAACTGATGGAAGTCTGAAAAGATGAAATGTCTTTAACATGATAAAGATCATATTTCATAATAAATGCATTCAGTGACAAAGTATCAATATTGGTTTAATACCAGGTTCTTTTAAATTAGAAATATTTTATGACAACCAGGCTTTGAGTTAAGTATTTTAAAATTCCCTAACTTGTTTTTCCCACAGACAGAAAAACATGTAAGCCAAAGCAAAAAAAAATAATTAATCATCATATATTACAGCTAGTTCACACACTAAAATATAATACTCATTCTTGCCTTTCAATAATTCTATGTTTACAAATAAATATTAACTGTGATTTACTTACTGCATTTTCTAGGGTACTTGGAAGATCTGTCCAACGAGGGTTATAGAGCATGCAGTAGTCCTTAGACGGTACAGGTTTGCCATCTCCAGACGCATGCAGGATTGCTTCCTGAGCAGCTGTCTAGGACACGAACAATAATTTTTACACTGGTAATAATCTGGTTTGCCAACAACAAAACACTTTAATAATGCTATTTATACATAAGGTTTGACAGTACTTCCTTAAGAGGGAAGATCTTCCAATGAATTTATTTCTTATTTGAGGAAACACTTAAGTTATACACATTTGCCCAGAACACATTCTTTTAAGGAAAATAAGTCACTTTCTTACGGGGACACAATTATGACCTTGCTATAAGAGCTATATCCCACAGAGGATTCTTGTTGTGTGATCACTTCAAACTCCCTTCACACCCTAAAACTTTCTTTCTCAATCTCTTATGAGTTATTACTTCATTGCTTTTTTAAAGTTTCCTTTTTTTTATTTTGAGAGAGAGGGAGAGAGAGGGAGATGGTGGGAGGGGCAGAGAGAGAAGGAGACAGAATCCCAAGCAGGCTCCGTGTTGTTAACAGAGCCCAATGCGGGGCTTGAACCCACAAACCGTGAGATCACAACCTGAGCCAAAGTCAAGAGTAGGACACTTAACTGACTGAGCCACCCAAGCACTCCAACTTCAGTGTTTATGTAGTGCATTTAATATTCCTCAACCTGCCTTGGATGTCCACTCTCACCATTGTTATTTAACACAGTACTGGAAGTCTTAGCCTCAGCAATCAGACAACAAAAAGAAATAAAAGGCATCCAGATCGGCAAGAAAGAAGTCAAACTTTTGCTATTAGTAGATGACATGATACTCTATGTAGGAAACCTGAAAGGCTAGACCAAAATATTGCTAGAACTGATACACAAATTCTGTAAAGTCTCAGGATACAAAATCAATGTACAGAAATCTGTTGCATTTCTATACACCAATAATGAAACAGCAGAGAGAGAAATCAAGAAAGTGATCTCATTTACAATTATACCAAAAACCTAGGAAATAATCTAACCAAAGAGGTAAAAGATCTGTACTCCAAAAACTATAAACACTTATGAAAGAAACTGAAGATAACACAAAGAAATGGAAAAACATTCCATGCTCATGGACAGGAAGAACAAATACTGTTAAAATGTCTATACTGCCCAAAGCAACGTACATATTCAGTGCAGTCCCTATCAAAATAACCACCAGTATTTTTCACAGACCTACAACAAACAATCTTAAAATTTGTATGGAACCACAAAAGACCCTGAATAGCCAAAGCAATCCTGAAAAAGAAAAGCAAAGCTGGAGGCATCACAATTGCAGACTTCAAGCTATATTACAAAGCTGTAGTCATCAAGACAGTATGGTATTGGCACAAAAACAGACACATAGATCAATGGAACAGAATAGAAAACCTAGAAATGAACCCACAACTATATGGTTAATTCATCTTCGATAAAGCAGGAAAGAATATCCAGTGAAAGTCTCTTCAACAAATGGTGTTGGGAAAACTGGACAGAGACATGCAGAAGAATGAAACTCGACCACTTTTCTTACACCATACACGAAACTAAATTCAAAATGGATGAAAGACCTAAATGTGAGGCAGAGAACTGTCAAAATCCTAGATGAGAACACAGGCAGCAACCTCTTTGATCTCAGCCACAGCAACTTCTTACTAGACATGTCTCTGGAGGGAAGGGAAACAAAAGCAAATATGAACTATTGGGACCTCATCAAGACAAAACTTCTGCATAGCGAACAATCAACAAAACTAAAAGGAAACCGCTGGAATGAGAGAAGATCTTTGCAAATGACACATCTGATAAAGGGTTAGTATCCAAAATCTATAAAGAACTTACCAAATGCAACATACAAAAACCGAATAATCCTGTGAAGAAATGGACGGAAGACACGAATAGACATTTTTCCAAAGAAGACATACAGATAGCCAAGAGACAAATGAAAAGATGTTCAACATCACTCATCATTGGGAATATATAAATCAAAACTACAATAAGATAATACTTCACACCTGTCAGAATGGCTAAAATTTAACAACTCAGGGAACAACAGGTATTAGCGAGGATGCAGAGAAAGGAAAACACTTTTGCACTGCTGGCGGGAATGCAAACTGGTGTGGCCACTCTGGAAAACAGTATGGAGGTTCCACAAAAAGTGAAAAACAGAACTACTACGCGACTCAGCAACTGCACTACTAGGTATTTATCCAAAGGATACAAAGACACTGATTTAAAGGGGCACATGTACCTTGATGTTTACAGCAGCACTCTCAACAATAGCCAAATTATGGAAAGATCCCAAATGTCCACTGACTGATAAATGGATAAAGAAAATGTGGCATATATACATATATATGTATGTACATATATGTGTATATCCATATATGTATTATATATGTATATGTATGTACGCATATACATATACACATACGTATATATATGCATGTATGTACATACATACATACATACATACACACCATGGAATATTACTCAGCCATAAAAAAGAATTGAATCTTGCCATTTGCAACAACAAATGATGGACCTAGAGAGTATAATGCTAAGCAAAATACATCAGAGAAAGAAAAATACTGTATGATTTCACTGTTATGTTGAATTTAAGAAACAAAACAGATGAACATGGGGAAAGAAAAAAAAAGAGGGAGGCAAACCATAAGAGAAACTGTTAACTATAGAGAACAAACTGAGGGCTGCTAGAGGCAGACGGGTGGGGGATGGGCTAAATAGATGATGGGGATTAAGGAGGGCACTTGTTATGATGAGCACTGGATATTACATGTAAGTGATGAATCACTAAATTCTCCTGAAACTAATATTACACTGTATGTTACCTACCTAGAATTTAAATAAAAACTTGAAACATAAAAAAGAAATACCTCAACCTGTCCTAACTTCCATATTCTACCAGTAAAAAAAAAAAAAAAAAAAAAAAAAAGTACATTATTATTTCTAAGTGCTACCTGTGAAAGAAATTCTGAGAAACTACAACTCTCAAGTCTTCAAGATTCTGCAACTGCCTATTCAAAAAGACCAATCCAGAGTTCAAAGAGAGGAAAAAAGAAGAAATGAAAAAATGTTCTGTCCTTTGCCTCATTTCCCACTACCTGGGAAAAAAGGCAGAGAAGAGCCAAGAAGTAACTGAAAAGAATAACTAATGCAGATGGGGTGGGAGTGGAGAGTATGAAATGAAGAAACACCCTGAGATAATTAGAATACCACATCACATCACAATTCCCTTCGAACCTGAACTGATCCAAATCCTTCCTCTGTCCTCCTCTGAACAAATCTTTCTCTAAATCTTCTTAAAATTTTTAAAAATAATGTTTGTTTTTATTGTAATTTTTGAGAGAGAGTGTGCACGCACACGCACGAGCAGGCGAGAGGCAGAAGAGAGGGAGAGACAGAATCCCAAGCAGGCTCTGCGCTGTCAGCAGAGCCCAATGCAGGACTCAATCCCACAAACCTTGAGCCATGACCTGAGCCGAAACCAACAGCTGGACGCTTAACCAACTGAGGCACCAGCCACCCCTGAACAAATCTTTCTCTAAAACGTACAAGAAAAAAGTCTGCTTGGCAAATAAAGATAATGTACCAAGGCTCTACCACTAAGGCATGCATTAGGCTGAACTACATAAAATTGCTATTTGACCATTTTTGTATATAATTGGTAATTTCATCACAGGTCAATCTAAATTTATACAGTACAAAAATACTCTAATCCATGCTCTCCTACCTAAAATCTCCTCTGAACATTTGGGATTAGAAGGACTTCTGGCATATTTGGGACTTCATTAGCTTATGGATCTAAGCAAGTGTAGGGAATTTATAAAACACACTATCACATTACACAGAATAATGAAGACAAGGAAATTATTTGTGGAAAAAAGAAATGTTGTTTTCATTCAGCTGTTTCCATGTTGGTCATGAATGGATTTATTCAACAGCAGAGGTGAACCAATATCCTAAATTCTTACTATACACTAAACTATTTGTAGGTTACAAACTATACAAACTAAACAGTATATTTAGGTTTTTGCACACATATCTGATCTACTATTACTGTTTTACTAGTGAGGACTCTGAGGCTTAGAGAAGTCACTAACATAACTTACATAAGTTATACAGCAGAATAATCAATTCTAACTATAGAGAGTAACCCTGCAGATAATCGTGAGGGATGATTAAGTTTAGGTTAAACATTTTTTTAAAAGAATTCGTAAGTGAATTGGGTACTTCTTTTTAAAAAAAAAATTTTAATGTTTATTCATTTTTGAGAGAGAGAAAGAGACACAGTGTGAGCAGGGGAGGGGCAGAAGAGAGGGAGACATAGTACTCAAAGCAGGCTCCAGGCCCCGAGCTGTCAGCACAGAGCCTGACACAGGGCTTGAACTCACAAGCTGTGAGATCATGACCTGAGCTGAAGTTGAATGTTTAAGTGACTGAGCCACCAAGGGGCCCTGAATTGGGTACTTTTTAATGAATCCAACAAAACAGCACATGATGTCCTAGGATGTCCTGGATTAGTGATGTTGAGTTTGATTATTTGATTAATGTAGTAACTGCAGGATTTCTCTAGTATAAAGTTATGTATTTCTTTCTCTTTGTGACTGGTTAGAAAGTAATCTGTAGCACCATGTAAACAGTTCAACAACCTCTCACCTAGTTTTAGCCTCCATGATAATCCATGCTTGAATTAAATTTTACATATTACATTGGGGGTTGAGAAATGGTCACTGTTTTTTAATACTGTAATTCCTTCTGCATTTATTAGCTAGTATTCTTTAAAAAAGAGCTTTACTCTCTCCTTCTACTACCTTTTGCTTGGTAACACTAGAGGTTCACTGATTTTTAAAAATTTAATGTAATAGAAGCATTTGTTTGATGTTCAAATTGTCCCAAATTTGGTCATCAGGGCCTCTTGCAGCTGGCTCTTTGTATCCTTTGACAAGACCCCATTAGTCTTTGAGGACTTCCTTATTTTTTGGCACAAGATGTCCTAGGCTGACTTTATTCTTTACCTGCCACAGGTCCCAAACCAGTCATACTACTAAGCTCCTTGTGGAGAAGAATGGTATTTAGATAAAGATTTGGGTTCTAATTATGCACAAAGCTGAAGTGGTGCAGCCTTTAAATAGACAATTGGTAGTATCTATAAAAAATTTTAATACATAGAATCCTGATTCATATCCTACAGATGTATTATAGAGAGCACAGAAATAAGCCCACGTGTATATGGTCAATTAATCTATGATAAAGGAGGCAAGAACATACAATGGGGAAAAGATAGTCTCTTCAACAAATGGTGCTGGGATTACATGGACAACAACAAATGGGCAACTACATGCAAAAGAATGAAACTGGCCATCTTTCTTCCTTTCTTTAACAAATACCTGTTTATTTAAGTAATCTCTATACCCTACGTGGGAGTTGAACTCATGACCCTGAGATCATGAGTCACATGCTCTTCTGACTGCGCCAGCCAGGCACCCCCAGACCACTTTCTTGTATCATACACAAACATAAACTCAGAATGATTAAAGACCTAAATGTGAGACCTGAAACAATAAAACTAGAAGAAAACACAGGCAGTAATTTCATCATCAGTTACAGAAATATTTTTCTACATACATGGCATTTTGGAATTTTGTTTGTTTATTTATTGGGTATGTGAGAGAGTGAAAGCGGGGGAGGGGCAGAGAATCTCAAGCAGGCTCTGCACTGTCAGCACAGAGCCCCATGCAGGGCCTGATCCCACCAACCATGAAATCATGACCTGAAACAAAATCAAGGGTCAGTCACCCAACCACTGAGCCACCCAGGCACCCTGTCATTTATAAGCTTCAACATTCTCAACTTTAACATAGAGTTGTCATGAAGATTAAGTTGGATGATGCAATTATTTGCACATTAAGCTCTTAGTAAATGGTAACTATTAGCATTAGTAAATGGTAACTAATAGTAATAACTATTCCCAACTATTAGTGGGAAGTGGGGATAAGAGGTGATAGCTAAAGGAAATGGTGTTCCTTTCTTTTTCAAAAAGATTTTTTAGATCAGCTTTAGGGTCACAGCAAAACTGCGCAGGAGTACAGAGTACCCACATACCCATGCCACACACATGTACAGCCTCCCATTATCAACATCTGCACCAGAGGGGTACATTTGTTACAATAAATAAACATACAATGACACATCATTTACATTTAGGATTTACTCTTGGTGTTGTACATTCTACATTTTGACAAATGTATGCTATGTATCCACCATTACAGTATCCTATACAATATGGAATAGTTTCACTGCCCTAAACATCCTGTGTGTTCCACCTATTTGGTTTCTTTCTGAGGTGATGTAAATGTTTTAAAATGGACAGTATTAATGACTGCACATATCTGTGAATACACTAAAAGCCACTGCATTGTACACTTCAAATAGGTGAACTGCACAGTATGTGAATTATAGCTCAATAAAGCTGCCCTTCTCCAGAGAAACACTACACAAGAAATTACAGTCTTACCAGGAAGATTGAAAACAAACCTGAAACAGATAAGCAAAAACATAATGTGATTAGTCAGTCTCTAATAAAAGCTTTAGTGTTCCTATGGTGTTAAAGATGTAAATTCTTGGGCCCTATTCCAGATCTACTGAATCAGAAACCCCCAGGCAGTTTATTTTTACAAGCCCTTCTGGAGATTCTTTTACTTGTAAAAGTTTGAGAACCATAGCTACAGGAGCAGTGCTTAAGATTTATTACACATACATATCACTTAGGAATCATATTAAATGGCAGATTTTGATTCAGTAGGTCTGGGTGGAGTGTGAGTTCTGCATTTTTAACAAGCTTCCAGGTGATGCTGATGCTGCTGGTATATGGACCACACCTTGCTTAGCAAGGCTCTAAGAGAACAGAGTAGTGGAAACCACATTACTGTCAGTCAATTAGTAGGGAAGCATAAAGAAAAAGGCTTGAAACTCAGTATCCCCTTAAGCATTACAAACACCAAATTAGGTGAGACTTGTGGTCCACCCACATGCTACTGGTGTTAGATCGCTTGACAAAGACCCTACGGTGTAAGGGCAGAATACCTTCCTTCACATCTTCCAAGTTAGAGACATGGTGCTAAACACTGAATTTTCCTTTGTCATCAACTGTGGTCTGGCCTTCTATGACTTTATTCATTCAACCTTTAAAAATTATGCTTGCATTTTTTTATTTTTAAGAACAGAAATTATCTTACAATTCTGAAGGTTACAAGTTGCACACAGATCTCATTGGGCTAAAATCTGAGTATTGACAGAGCTGCATTCCTTCCTGGAGCTCCTAGGGACAAATTCCTTTCCTTGCTTTTTCCAGCTTCTAAAGACTGCCCAAGTCAGTTGGATCATGGCTCCTTTTCTCTGTCTTCAAAGCCAGCAATTTTGTTCTCTCTGATTGTTCTTCTATAGTCACATCTCCCTGACTCTCTTCTTCTACCTCCCTCTTACAGTTTTTTTTTAAATTTGTTTTTAAAATTTACATTTAAGTTAGTTAGCACATAGTGCAAAAAAGTGTGGACGAATTTGCATGTCATCCTTGTGCAGGGGCTGTGCTAATCTTCTCTGCATCGTCCCAACTTTAGTGTATGTGCTGCTGAAGCGAGCGCTGTATTTGCATTTTCAATCAGTAATGAAAACATTCTCTTAGTAAAAAGCTGAGTATCAAGAGCTTGAAGGGATTTAGACAAAATATTCTAGTGTCTTCATTTCGTGGCTCAAACAGGTCCCCAACGACCAAAGTGAAGTGGTCTCGGGGGCCAAGATTAGAACTGGGCTCTCCAACACCCAGACCAGCAGTCTTCAACTCTGCTACCACTTCAGGTTCCCTCATGCAGTTACATCCCCAAGCACCTCTTGGCGCCCAACTATCACTCTCCAGCTTTAACACTGGTCACCGGGATGCCCGCATTAGCTGTTAACTCCCTCTTCCGTGATACTGGTATGGGTCTTCTACCACCACTCAAGCTCCTCTAATTCCCCATTAGTTCCTCCCACATTCTAAATATCTGAAACTCTACGTCATTTCCTTATAGTCTTCCAAATAACCCCAGTTCTGGGGCTCTGGGCTTCATGGAATTCCTTTTCCTACGACAACTTCTTACTGTTTGCCCTGTATGTTCCCTCTTCACATCAGTTCCTACAAGTACTGGTTGTGGACTCAAGCTTTCTTCAGGGCAATCAAATCATCTATTTTATACCACTGTTGCTCTATATTCACATCTTACTTGATCCTTACCACAAGGTAAGTAAGTTTACTAGCCCATGGTATGAACTGGTGGTCCCTTTTTGGACTCAAATTTGTCTCCAATAAAACTTCATGGGATTCTCTGTTGCTCACGAACAGTTCCTATTACTTTATCCAGAACACCTGACTTCAAGCATATTCACTATCATCTTTTCAAACCAAAAACTAGTGATGTTTAAGTGTATCTTGATGTTACAGTTACCTATTCCTTTGCTTATTTAAATAGCTTTGGCTATGACAAGTGTCAAATGATTACCAAAGGTCTAAAAAAGAACAACTACAATGATGTATATACTATACTCACATCCTTGCACATGTATTAGATCCCCATTTTCTGAGACCAATCAGACCTTAAACAAAGGGATATGTATAGGAGCTTTTATTTCATCAGTATACTTACAGCAAGTCAGTCTCGCACTGACCTTCATGTCCCTGTCTCTTGGGAGTACATCCATGCTTTACATTCTAGTCTCTAGGTAGTTCCAACCATGGGCATTTGAATTCCTAGCCTCTGTTCCAACAGCCTCCTGATGCTGACTCACCAGCCCAGTATTAACCTACTGAGAACGGGCCTGCTCTACTCCTGTCCAAGCTAATAGCGCAGTTCAAGGATTCTTCTTCGACCCTGGTTCCCAGGTTTTATGTCTTCCACCTTTCTTTCTTCTTCAAAAGATATCTTCTAGCATTGAATCTATTTTCGAAACTTAAGTCTTCACATATGCCTTTGGAAAAGAACATTTCTAGCTAAAAATTTATCTAACATACTACCACCTACCCTATATACATGTCATTCTTTGGGTCTGCCAGAGCTCTGTACCTTGGCCCATTGTCACCTGATCAAGTATAGCTCTGAATAATACAATGTTAATCTTTTCCCATGTGTATATTTAATTCCCTTAAAAAGCCTCAACATACTTGTCAAGCATGGTTCTTTTTTCCTGGAGATTATGCTCAGTATTCTGTGCAGCAATTTCTTTCCCTTTATTATAGATCAGTGCTTCTTGAACTTTAATATTCTTTTTTTGAAAACTTTTTTTTTAATGTTTACTTATTTTTGAGAGAGAAACAGCATGAGTGGGGAAGGGGCAGAGAGAAAGGGAGACACAGAATCTGAAGCAGGCTCCAGGCTCTGAGCTGTCAGCACAGAGCCCATCACGGGGCTCAAACTCACAAACTGTGAGATCATGACCTGAGCTGAAGTCAGCCGCTCAACCGACTTTTTAAAAAAAATTTTTTAATGTTTATTTATTTTTGAGAGAGAGAGAGACAGAGAGCATGAGAAGGGCAGAGGCAAAGAAAGACGGGGACACAGAATCCATCTCAAGTCGGCTCCAGGCTCTGAGCTGTCAGCACAGAGCCCAACACAGGGCTCAAAATCTAGAGCTGTGAGATCATGACCTGAATAGAAGTTGGACTCTTAACTGACTGAGCCACCCAGGCACCCCTTAAACTTGAATGTTCTTATTAAAATGCAGATTCTGATCCAACAGCTTTTAGGTGGAGCTTGTAATCATGCATTTTGAACAAGCTTCCAGGTGGTGCTCTGATACTGGTCCACAGAGTACATGGGTATATACTTCATCATGAATAGCAGTGAAACTCACAAGTCTTCCAGACATTACTGAGATCCTCCTAGGAATTTTCTCAAGAGGTGAGTCACACTGTACCTGCAGTCTGCTGTTATAGCCAATGTTCATATTTTGGCCAGTAGTTCCCCCATCTCACCCAAGAGTTCCTTCAAAACTCTTCAGTATATGCATCACTGGGTCCCAGCTTCCCCATCCCTTTCTACATCTGTCAATTAAACCAGGCTCATGTTATTTGTATTGTTATCCATTAGATATATGCAACCCTTCAGTTTCAAGGGTCAGTGTGTGAATGTAACTGTAATTCTCTCTCCAATTAACCCCCTGGCAATCTTCCTACATAAAATCTACAAATTAAATTATTTCTGTATTTTTAGACACCAAATACAAGAACTGGGGCTTGGGAGCAAATTTTGTTAATAAATAGAATTTATCTATAATGAAAATGAGTAATTAAAAAAAAAAAGCTACATTCCTAAACCAGAAGATATAAAGTTGCAATGTAATCACTGAACGGTAAATGCAATAGGAGCAACAGTCACCTATCACCCTTAAATCACTGCAATGTAGCGGGTATCCCTTTCTTTATAAACATCTTTCTCTTTACACAGTTACATAGTTAATAGCAATACAATAAAAGAGCTGAAAGGGGTCTCTACAGGAAAGATAGAGTTGAGGTTGTGTGTCTTGAATGACACATTCCGAAGTTAGGCCTAAATAACTTTCTAAGCATTCACTATTATATATTTTCTATGCCTGTTTTCTCCCTGTTAAGTTATATAATCAACAACCTACATTGTTTCCATTCCTACTTCCAGGATTCAAAGTTTAAGGAAATGATACACTGGAAGTGACTAGACCCATACCCATAAAGATTAAGCGTAATCTTAACTACTTATTTAGTGGCCCAGTGGGTGCTAGGACATTAAATAGGTATTCACAGGAACTCAGAGGAGTCTATGGGCCATGGTAAAAGTAGAGCCAGCATCATTCCTTGCACTCAGAGAATCTGGGGATATGTAATGTTTAGGGGAAGAGGTATTAGGTATGGGAGACATTCATTTATTTGATACTTTGCAGTCTATGAGATGCTAGGGGAGACAGCAGAGAATGAGTCCAGTAGAGTTTCTCCTTCATGGGGATTATATTTTACTTGTTACCTAGATCTATCCTTCTGCTTGGTTTTCCCTAAGTAATCTTAGTACCTAGTGATATAACTCAACTGTTACAGAATTTATGATTTACACTAGAATTCACAAATTCAAGTAACTACAAGGCCAGGCAGGTAATATAAGTGCATAAAAAGTTGATCTAAGGCCATAGTGCATAGTAACATTCGGCAAATTCTGACCTAAAAACAAAAATTTTTAACAAAACTTTAGTATCTGGGGATAAGGGTCTGTACCTGGAGACTTTATGGTCTAGAGTTTTGTAAACAGACCCAATCTCAGGTGATTTTTAATCAAAAAGGCGATCAAATATATAATAAATATGACTTCTATCTTTAAGCCCTTTCTTATGAATAAATTTACAAATTTATCTGATTAGTCTTCTGATGTATTTTTGATTTACAAGAAAACATTAATGACCAACTTAGTGGAAAAATATCAAGGAATGTCTAGAAATCCTGGGTTCTACTTGTCTTTTTCAGGCCTTTCTGTATGAACTAGGACAAGTCATACCTTCTTGAACCTTCTCAGGATTATTTTGAGAGGAGATACATGTGTAGATGTTACATTTTCACAGCCATCAGTGACTTAGAAAGTAAAGAGTGGGATGCAGAATCCTCAGAGATAGCTCAGAGGAAAGAAGGCAAAAAAAAAAAAAAAAGTTGTGAAGAATCTAAAAGAAAATGTCTAATATCGGGCTAATATCGGGCTACCATAACAAAATACCACAGACTGGGTGGCTTAAATAACAGAAATTTATTTTCTCACGGTCTGGAACCTAGAAGTTCAAGATCAAGGTGCCAGCATAGCTGATTTCTGGTAAGGGCTCATTTCCTAGCTTGTAGATGGCTGCCTTCTCACTGTGTCTTTACATGGCTGGGAAAGAGAGCAAGGCAACAATCCCATCATAAGGGCCCCACGCTGATACCGCATCTAAACTTAATTATCCCCCAAAGGCCCCATCTCCAAATACCATCACACTGGGGGGTCAGGGCTTCAACATAAGAATCTGGGGCACAAAATCCAGTCCACAGCATTTTGCCTCAGGGCCCCCAAATTCATTTCCTTCTTACAGGCAAAAAAATACTCATTTCATCCCAACAGCCCCCAAAGTCTTAACTCAGTCCAGCATCAACTCTATAGTCCGAAGTTTCATCTAATATCATTTAAGTCAAATATGGGTGAAAATTAAGATACAGTTCATTCTAAGGCAACATTCCTCTCCAGCTATGGAACCAGACAAGTTATATGCTTCTTTTTTTTTTCTTTTTTTAATGTTTACTTATTTCTGAGACAGAGAGAGAGCATGAGTTGGGGAGGGGCAAAGAGAGAGAGGCACACACAGAATCTGAAGCAGGCTCCAGACTCTGAGCTGTCAGCACAGAGCCTGACGTGGGGCTCGAACTCACAAACCGTGAGATCATGACCTGAGCCGAAGTCAGTCGCTCAACTGACTGAGCCACCCAGGCGCCCCAAGTTATATGCTTCTAAAACATAATGTAGACATTAGCATTCCAAAAGGGAGAAATCAGAAGGAAGAAAGTAGTGACAAGACTGAAGCAAGTCCAAAACCTAGCAAGACAAATTCCATTAGGTTTTAAGGCTCACGAATAATCCTTTCTGGCTCAATGTCCCACCTTACAGGCCCACTGGGGTGGCAGCATCACCTCCATGGCCCTGTGGAGTCTGGTCCTCAAGGCTTCCAAAATAAGCCATAAGGGCTGTTGAGACTGAGGCAGTGGCCTGATGGTATCTGAATTGCCTTTGGGGTCATTTCTCCTTCTTGAAGAACAATCCACGTTCACAACCACAGAGCTCCATCATCCCATTTTGTCAAATCCAAGAAGTCCAACAGCCTTTCTTCATTTTGTCCAAAGTCTGTATTTAGTTCAAACTGGCAGCATGTTTGCTCAAAAATCCTGAAACTCTTTATCAGATGGTTTTCTAGCCACACAGTATTCTTTGCAGAACAAGCTTCATTTTTTGCAATATGGATGGGCTGAGAAATTTTCCAAATCTTCAAATTCTAGTTATTTTTTCCTTAACAATTCCTTCTTTAATTCTTCTCTCTCCATTTGCATTTTACTATAAGCAGTCAGGAGGAATCACACTGCTCCATTAACACTTTGATTAGAAATCTCCTCAGCTAAATATCTAACTGCACTGCTCACAATTCTTCCTTCTACAAAACACCACAACACAGTTCAAAGTCCTTTGCCATTTTATAACAAGGATTGCATTTCCTCCAGTTTCTAACACCACATTCCTCATTTTTGAGACTCTACCAAATTGTCCTATTTCTGGCAAGCATCTCAAACCTCTTCTAGCCTCTACCCTGTTACAAAGCTGCTGACACAGGTTTAGGTATTAGTGAAGTACCCCACTCCTGGTACCCAAATCTGTCTTAGCTTGGGCTGCTATAACAAAATACCAGAGTTGGTACCTTGAACAGAAATTTATTTTTCTCACAGTTCTAGATACTAGAAGTCCAAGGTAAAGGTGCTTTCTGGTAAGAGCTTTCTTTTTGGCTTGTAGACAGACACTTTTTTGCTGTGTCATCACATGGTGTGTGTGTGTGTTGGGGGGTGAGTATTAGGGGAGAGAGAGAACAAGCTCTCGGTTGTCTTTTACTTACAAGGCACCAATCCTTCACAAGGGATCTACCCTCTGACTTCATCTAAACCTACTTATCTCCCAGAGGCCCATTTCCAAATACCATCACACGGGGGGGTCAGGGCTTCAACATATGTTTTGGGAGTGGTGGAGAAGGGATACAATTCAGTCTACAACATAACAGCTCAGCATGTCTCTGATAACTTGGGTAGCAGAACATACTTCCTTTCCTCAGGAGCATGAGAGAAGAGGGCAGAAAAGAAAGAATTAAAGAAGATTCTTTGACTTGGTGTAGTATACCAAAGGAATGCAGATTTCAGCAAGAGATTTCTCTGCTGGGGATCCTGATTATCACTTCACTGTAATAGGTTCAAGATGTAGCTATGTAATACTTCAAATTCTTTGAAGTAATGAAAAAATGAACAGAACTTTTGTAAAAACATGGAAAGGATTCAGGATTCTTCAGAGAACTCTGAAGCAATTTTAGAAAACATATCCAGGCTAAACTTTTCTGATTTTCTTTGAAACATAACTCTGTGACTGAGTCCAAACACTGTGAAAAAAAGGCCTAATAGTTGTGGCTAGGGATGGGGCTTGGGCTGGGGAAGCATGACTGCGAAACAGAATCATGGCAAGGCCAAGAGAGAACTAACTATCTACCACACACTCTTCATTTCTAGACTTAACAGGTTTAAGGGTTTAGAAATCACCAAAACATCAGATGTACTGAAGTCTGAGTTTCACATACACAGTGAGGTCACAAAGATGTAAAGAGGACAAGATGAGGAGGGTAGGCTACATGATGGCGAAAGGCCTTTCCAATACTAAATCCTCTGTGTTTTCTACAAGGATGCGGCAGTGGATTCTGGAGATTATGTGCTGCTATTTTGTGCTGCTTGTGGATGAGGATAGTGGCCCTGTTCTTACATAACTAAAGGGAAAGTTGGTAGCAGTGCCAGCTGCAAGAGCCCAGAAAAGAGAAATGAAATAATTAAACTGGCATCACTAATTCAAATGAACTCAGAGAGGCCACCTAGAGCTGTAAGATTAAGGAAGAGTAATAAACTAGGGCTTCAGGGAGAAAATGGTCAGAAGAAAAAAAATCTGTAAGACTTCAGACAGTGTTGGAGGAAAGGAACTAGGTATCCAGTAAGTAAGCAGAAAGGAGAGAGAGTGCTCCTGCTGTGGAAAAGTATACCAGATTTGAGTTCCTCAGAAAAGGAAAGAGATTGTTTCAGGAAATTAAAGGAAGAAAGGGTCAAGAAGAAAACAAATCCACTGAAAAAGGCTTTACATATCAAAAAGATCTCACCAATGGATGCAAAAATCCTCAAGGAGATACTAGCCAACCGGATCCAACAATATATTAAAAGAATTATTCACCACGACCAAGTGGGATTTATACCAAGGATGCAGGGCTGGTTTAACATCCAGAAAACAATCAATGTGATATATCACACCAATAAAAGGACAAAAACCACATGATCCTCTCAACAGATGCAGAGAAAGCATTTGACAAAATAGAGCATCCTTTCTTGATAAAAACACTCAAGAAAGTAGGGGAAGAAGGATCATACCTCGAGATCATAAAAGCCAAATATGAAAGACCCACCGCTAACATCATCCTCAATGAGGAAAAACTGAGAGCTTTCCCCCTAAGGTCAGGAACAAGACAGGGATGTCCACTCTCACCACTGTTACTCAACATAGTGTCTGAAGTCCTAGCCTCAGCAGTCAGACAACACAAAGGAATAAAAGGCATCCAAATCGACAAGGAGGAAGTCAAAACTTTCACTCTTCACAGATGACATAATACTCTATTTGGAAAACCTGAAAGATTTCACCAAAAAACTGCTAGAACTGATCCATGAATTCAGAAAGTCGCAGGCTATAAAATCAATGCACAGAAATCGGTTGCATTCCTATCCCCCAATAATGAAGCAACAGAAAGAGAAATCAGGAGAATCAATCCCATTTACAACAGCACCAAAAACCATAAAATACCTAGGAATAAACCTAACCAAAGAGATGAAAAATCTCAACACTGAAAACTACAGAAAGCTTATGAATGAAATTGAAGAAGACACACAAAAAAATGGAAAAATATTCCATGCTCCTGGATTGGAAGAACAAATATTGTTAAAATGTCGATACTACCCAAAGCAATCTATATATTCAAAGCAATCTCTATCAAAGTAACACCAGCATTCTTTACAGAGCTAGAACAAATGATCCTAAAATTTGTATGGTACCAGCAAAACATCCCGAATAGCCGAAGCCATCCAAAAAAGAAAACCAAAGCTGGAGGCATCACAGTCCCTACTTCAAGATGATTACAAAGCTGTAATCATCAAGACAGCATGGTACTGGCACAGAAACAGACACACAGATCAACGGAACAGACTAGAGAACCCAGAAATGGACCCACAAATGTATGGCCAACTAATCTTTGACAAAGCAGAACGAATATCCAATGGAATAAAGACAGTCTCTTCAGCAAATGGTGTTGGGAAAATTGGACAGCAACATGCAGAAAAATGAACCTGGACCATTTTCTTACACCATACACAAAAATAAACTCAAAATGGATGAAAGACCTAGAGGTAAGCCAGGAAGCCATCAAAGTCCTAGAGGAGAAAGCAGGCAAAAACCTTTTTGACCTCGGCCACACAGGGGGCACATGCATCCCAATTTTTATAGCAATGCTATTGACAATAGCCAAAGCATGGAGAGCCCAAATGTCCATTGACAGATATACATACATACATAGACACACACACACACTGGAGTATTACTCAGCAATCAAAAAGAATGAAATCTTGCCGCTTGCAACTATGTGGATGAAACTAGAGGGTATCATGCTAGGTGAAATTAGTCAGAGAAAGACAAATATCATATGACTTCACACATATGAGGAATTTAAGATACAAAACAGATGAACATAAAGGAAGGGAAGCAAAAATAATATAAAAACAAGGAGGGGGACAAACATAATAGACTCTTAAATACAAAGAACAAACTGAGGGTTGTTGGAGGGGTAGGGGTAGGGACCCAAAGGGTAAGGGACATTAAGGAAGACACTTGTTGGGATGAGCACTGGGTGTTATACATAGGGGACGAATCACTGAAATCTACTCCTGAAATTATTGCACTATATGCTAACTAACTTGGATGTAAAATAATAAATAAATTAATTACATTAAAAAAAAAAACTATCTTTGGTGAAGGATCAGTTTTGTTTCTGCGGTTATGAGTGCTTCTCTCCATGTTTCAAGGACTGATCCTGCTGTAAAAATACAATAAAAATAAATAAATAGAAACAGGAGGGGCGCCTGGGTGGCTCAGTGGGTTGAGTGTCTGACTTCAGCTCAGGTCATGATCTCACACTCCCTGAGTTCAAGCCCCGCATCGGGCTCTGTGCTGACAGATCAGAGCCTAGAGCCTGCTTCGGATTCTGTGTCTCCCCCTCTCTCTGCCCCTCCCCTGCTCATGCTCTGCCTCTCTCTGTCTCAAAAATAAATAAAAACATTTAAAAAAAAAACTAGAAACAGGAAATAAAAATAGATGTACAAAATAATACAACAAAGGATGCCTTTTTGCTCATTTTGCTGTTTGGGGGTGAGCAGGGAGAGGAGATTATGATGATTAGATTATGGAAGTCCAAATTATTTTTATTCCTACAAATTATTGCCTGAATATCTAGCATATCTTTATCCTCTGCTTCTTCCTCCTATAATTCTTTCCCTTGTCCTCCCCACATAGATACAAAATCCTGGAAGAAAAGAAATATACCAAGTCCTGGTTTATGATAAATTTTCACTGCAACATTACTTACATTTTTTTTAAGTTTCCTAATATAGCCTTGTAAAAATTCTTTAAGCTCTAATTATCTTACATAAACATTCTAAAATGAAAAAAAAAAGATTTTGTCAGTATATTCGCAGTCACTGGCACAGAGCCTGGCATATAATAGATGCACATTAAATATCTGCGGAGGAAAAGACAGTTGCCGCGTCCCACAACAGCCCTGAAAAAATTGTAGGCTAGCTACAATTTAGAATAGGGACGACCTTTAGATTTGTTAAGCCCTTGAAATTACACAAAAATTCTGCTGTCATCTTTTAGTGAGAGGGCTCAGGGGCTTTTGATAAGAACTTCAATGTGAGTTATAAGCAATTGATATATTATTAAATTAATTATAGTGTTGACAAAAGATTAGTGGGAATGTGATATATAAGGTATATTCCTAAAATTAGCTGAAGTGGCTCAAATGAAAATTTGCAAGAGTGCAAAAACACGCAGACAAGTTGTATATCTAGGTTATAGTTTTATGTGTATTTACATACTACCTGAATTGTTATCTTTTAGACATACCATACATGGCAAACTACACCTCAAAGCTTCAGACTAACACCGCCACTTTATTGTTCTTTTTATATTACACTTCCCCTCCACCTCACAAAGACAATTTTTAGATACATTATCTTCCATGTTCCTCATGTTGCCTAGCAAAGTTATGAATACACCAAAGGCACTTAACTATTTTACGTTCTGATTTTGGTTTTTTAATAAATGTTAAAGATACTTTTGTATTAAATATATTCACTAATAGTAATTCTTTAAACAGCAGAGGATGCAAAATACACTGTATCAGAGAAGTTACATATTCTAATGGAAAGAACTAGACAGGCACACACTATACCAATTCTGTGTCGATAAAGCTCCCAGAAGTTTCCAACCTGAAAATCCCTAAGTCAAATTTCCAAGAAATATAAAAACTGAAACACCAAACACCAAACACCCCGTCCACCCACCCAGGAATCAAATGAGGCGTAGCAGGAACTACAAGAGGAGGAAGACCAAAAAAAAAAAAAAAAAAAAAAAAAAAAAAAAAAAAAAAAAAAAAAAAAAAAATCATCTGTATTCGAGCAATTAAACTAAAGTGCAGTCTTTGAACCGCTGAACACCCCGGGGTATAATGTTTTTCTTCTTCCAGAGGGTAAAAAAGAGCAAGATGCTGTAAGACGGGCTACACGATAAAACTCAAGAGGTCAATTTAAAATGCCCGGAACAGAGAAAAACTACAGACAACCCCGAAGGTCAAAGTAGCAGGAGGGGTTCCACAGAGAGCTTTCTTGGGGTGGGTATTTCGAAGATTTCGAAGGACGGGAATGGGGGTGGGGTAGGAAGGCAGGAGAAACGAGGCTGAAGAAGGGGCGGCTGGAAGGAAAGAGAGAAATGGGAAGGGGGGCAGGCCGCTAGGGCGCACGCACTGGAGACGCCGGGTAGCGGCCCGGGGGTGGGGAGGAGAAGGGGCAGGGAGACCCGGCCCCGCCCCGGGGAGGCCCGAGCGCCCGGCCGTCCCCCTTACCAGCGGGAGCAGGAAGCCCCAGAGCAGGGCGGTCGCGGCCAGGGGCAGCGGCCGCTGCGGCCCCATCGGACTGCTGGGCGCCCGGCGGCGCGGCGCTTCTCGGCTGGTACAGTCTCCGGGTCCCGCCACGGCGCTGCCTCTGGGGCCGGCACGGACGGGCGCGGGCGGCGGGGCTGGCTGGGCAGGGGCCGCCGCTGCTGCTGGGGCCGCTATTGCAGCGCCGACTTCCTCTTCCGGCCCCGCCCAGAGGACGCGGAAACCCCCGCGCGGGGCACGTGGAGTTCGGGTCCGCGCGCGCCGCCAGTCGGGCGGTCTCCGCGCTCTGCCGTCCCGGTGATGGCAGGCAGCCTACTGTGGGTCTGGGCGTGTCTCTTTCCAGCTGCCTGACCTGAACTCTCTCCAGAGTCCGGGGAAGGGGCGGGGGGGTGTGGAGGGGGACACCGAAGCAACTTTTTCGATACCCTCTTCCTCGTAGGAGTCGCCGTGCGCCTGCTCTATACCCCAGTACCGACGCGGCTGCCAGGGCCAAAAATCTACGTGCGCTGAGCCTTAAGGCATCTGCTTACCTGCAGGTCCCTGTCACTCACACTTACATCCCCAGTCCGTCCACTGTCTCCAAAACCGCTTTGACCTCCGTATCCAGGCCACCGACCTTTCTCTCCTCCAAACTGGTCTGTTTACACGCTGGGCAGTGTAAACATAGCAGTCCTAGATGTAAATCAGATCATGTCACTCCCCATCACGCTTGGAACAACATCGAAACTCTATTCTGTCCTACAAAGTGTACATAATATGGTTCCTGTCTTCTCTGACTCCATCTTCACTACTTTCCCACGCTTGCTTTACATCCGCATGGGCCACTTTTTCTTTCATCTTTCGTACTCTTCTCAATACCGGTTTGCTGGCGTTCAGTTATCAGTTTAAATGTCACTTCCCCAGAGGAAACTTCCTGACATACCCCATCTAATGTAGCCATCCGGTCACTTTTATACCACATGGCTTACTTTAATTGTCTGCAAAGCACTTTTCACTCATATTCTTATTTATGTGTCCATTTATGATGTCACCTCCCACTTACTAACAAGGAGTGTCTTTGCTTTGTTAACTGCCATATCCCTTGTACCTATAATATCAGGTATAAAGTAGGTCCTCAAATATTTGTTGGATGAATAGTTAATACTGAGCACTGAATAGGATGCTGTCCCTGCCATTCCACTGCTGAGTTTAGCAAGGGACACAGATGTGTGAGCAAACATAGTTCAGGGTGAATAGTGACTCTTTTGTCTGCACAAGATGCCTTGGGAGTATCAAAGGAACACATAAAAGGGATGCCAGGAAAAGTTCCAACCTAAGCTGAGTCTAGAAGGGTGAGTTAATTTTAGCCAGGCAATGGGCAGGGAAAGGGGGAGACTTCCAGGAAGAGTGAACCATTAGTGTCAAAGCCAAAGGTGACATTGGAGGAACTGCAAAACTTGGGCTTGGCTGAAGTTATGAGTGGTGAAAGATGAAGTGAGAGAAGGGGGCAGAGGCCAAATCACAAACAGATTGGGACGTCCTGCTTGGGACTTTAGGCTTCATCCAGTTGTTGGAAAACAGATTAATAATAATTAGAGCAGTGACAACTTCTGGTGTAGAAAGCTCTCTGTGATGGCAGGCAGAGTGGCAGTTGGATTGAAACAGGGCAAGAGTAGGATCCAGGAAACCTGCTGGACAGCTGTGTAACCTAACCCAGGCCAGGGATAGTGAGGGCCTGGAAATGGGGAGAAGGAGGTGGATCAGAAAGATTTGTAGCAGAATTTGGTAACTGAGACGACATGGAAGATGAAGGAGAGGGAAGATTACTAGGATCCTGTCCTGGGCCATTTATTGAGATGATTGCCATGGGAGTTCGGTGGGGGTGGAGGGGAGATAAATAGTTTGGACATGTTTTGAAATACTTGTGGAACATCGATGTCAAATGTCTGTAGGTTGATGGCTAGGTAGGTTGGTCTAAGCTTAGTAGCACAATGAGGCCAGAATACAGGTCTCCTGCCCGTCAATCCTTAACTCTTTTTACACTTTCTAGCTGCTGAGGGCAAGTGAGTTTCCTCTTTAGTAAAATGGCTATGATGGACTAGATGACTTCATCTCTAAATATTCCCTCCTGCCCATAGTGGCACTTTGCCTAGTGAATCTCCAGCATGGCTCCTGAGGCTGTCTAAAGATCTCTGGTTTTCCTGTCTATGTTTATGCCCACTTTTCCTTTTCAATTGGAGAATATTTTGTGCTTGCAGCCAAAGAAACTGTGTTATAGGCTAGTTCTTTGTGCAGTCTCTCTTTGCCTGCTTTAGTTTTCTCAGCTGAGAAATGTGGACAGTAATACCTGTACTGCCTGCCTCACATGATCGTTGTAAAAATTACATGATTTGTAGTGTGAGTAAAATTAACTCTGAAAAAAAATTTTTTTAAGCAGAAGGAGGAAAGGGAGAGAAGAAGAAAGAAAAGAAAAATAGAAGCTATGTTATTGCTGTTGCCCAAAGTATCAGCACTTATGACAAATCATAATTCTTCTGCCAGAATGGTGTCTTCTGGGTCAAAGTCCCTATGCGGGATAAAGTGAAGAAAACTGGGAGAGTTAATGGAAGATTAAAAGATTCTTGTGTGATGACTACTGGAAAGGCTGTTAAAAGTTATTTGGCATATACTTCTGTAACACATGAATCTCCCTGCAAGTCTTATGTATGATAAAGAGTACCAAGATAGGGGTGCCTGGGTGGCTCAGTAGGTTAGGCATCCAACTTCAGCCCAGGTCATGATCTCACGGTTCATGAGTTTAAGCCCCACATTGGACTCTGTGCTGACAGTGCAGAGCCTCGAGCCTGCTTCAGATTCTGTGTCTCCCTCTCTCTCTGCCCCTCCCCTGCTTGCACTCTGTCTCTCTGTCTCCCCAAAATAAATAAATATTTTTAAAAAATGTTTAAAGAGTACCAGGGTAAGTTTCAGTCATTATTTTTCTTCCATAAATAAAACTATGTATAAAAATCCAATTACAGAAAACAAGTATCATTAGATTACAGATCATTTTGATTTCTAAATATACTTAGTTAATGGAATTTTTTTCCAATGATAACAGATAGAATGTTGTAGGTTGTTGGAACTTATGTTTTCCTCTAAGAGTTTTATAGTTTAGGATCTTATGTTTAAGCCTTTCTTAAAAATCTTTCATTTTACTTATTTGACAGAGAGAGGGAGTGAGTAGGGGAGAGGGAGAGAGGGGAGAGAGAGAGAGAGAGAGAGAGAGAGAGAGAGAGAGAGAGAGAGAGAGAGAAAGAGAAAGAGAAAATCTTAAGCAGGCTCCATGCTCAGCACGGAGCCCAACATGGGACTCAATCCTGTGACCCTGGGATCATGACCTGAGCCGAAATCAAGAGTTGAACACTCAATTCTTGAGCTACCCAGGTGGCCCAAGTCTTTAAATCATTTTGAATTGATTGTAGGGTTATCACTCTTTCAGTGGGAGTAATGATTACCGCCTCGGTCTCAGTAATTATTTTGTCCACAGATTAAAAAGCTGCTTAGAGTTTCCTGGTATTCCTTTTCTGTAGAAACTACCTGGCTTTGGTTACATGCTTTCCTTCTCTAATACCTGTTTATGAGGCATTTCTCCTTGAGGAGAATATGTCACTTGAATTCTTCCTAGTTTAAAAGAGGGAACTGGGAGTAGATAGGTGAGCCATCAGCTATAGTTTCATCACTAGATATTCTGTTCACCTGTTCACATATATTTATTACTGTTATTGACAGAATTTCTCCCCATTGGACTTATGTCAATCAGTCAAACATAGTTGCCACTTCCTACATGAGAGGTGAATTTAAATATTAACTTGGCTTCTTAGGGCAGAAGAGTATTCAGTAGATGGAAATATTAGGAGAAAGAATTTCATAAAGCCCACAGCTATGGAGCAGCATGTGACCCAAGGTGGTAGAACAAAATTTCAAGCTCTGGTCACTTCTCTTAGGAAATCTCTGTAAACTCTCAACAAGGAAACTTCTTGAATGCAACACCATGCAAAGTTTATTTTTTTCAATATATGAAGTTTATTGTCTAATTGGTTTCCATACAACACCCAGTGCTCATCCCAAAAGGTGCCCTCCTCAATACCCATCACCCACCCTCCTCTCCCTCTTACCCCCCCCGCCCATCAACCCTCAGTTTGTTCTCAGTTTTTAAGAGTCTTTTATGCTTTGGCTCTCTCCCACTCTAACCTCCTTTTTTTTTTTTTCCCTTCCCCTCCCCCATGGGTTTCTGTTAAGTTGCTCAGGATCCACATTAAGAGTGAAAACATATGGTATCTGTCTTTCTCTGTATGGCTTGTTTCACTTAGCATAACACTCTCCAGTTCCATCCATGTTGCTACAAAGGACCATATTTCATTCTTTCTCATTGCAAAGTTTAATAATAATGTCTTATAAACTATTATTATTTGAAAGCTCACATTTACACCTGAGGTTTTTTTTTTTTTGCATACATTATATAATGTAATTAATTTGAGGCAATTTATTACTTTCATTATGTAGACAAGGAAGTATAGAGGTCAAGTTATTCATATGAAATATCCCACAAGATATGGAGCAGATTGGGATTTAAACCCAATCCAGATAGGATTCTGGAAAGATAGTGGAGTAGGAAGCACCCAGAATCTGTAAATCGGATTCCCATTTGTATCATATAGGTGCTCAGTAAACATTTGTTTAATTAAGAACTTTTCTTGGTAATTAAGAAATCTGTGTTGTGGTTTTGAATATTTTTAGGTTCAACTAAGTTACATTGGAAGTGTCTTCTAAGGCTTAAACAAAAACTAGTCTTTGGATCTAATTAAAAAAAATCAGTTCTTTGGGGAGCCTGGGTGGCTCCATCGGTTAAGCGTCTGACCTCGGCTCAGGTCATGATCTCACACTCCGTGAATTCAAGCCCCGCATTGGGCTCTGTGCTGACAGCTCAGAGCCTGGAGCCTGCTTTGGATTCTGTGTTTCCCTGTCTCTCGGCCCCTCCCCTGCTCATGCTCTGTCTCTCTGTCTCTCAATAATAAATAAATGTTTAAAAAAATTTAAAAAAATCAGTTATTTTAATTTGCCTAGAAAACCTGAAGTTCTCCTCACTGGTTATAGGAGAAAGAAATTTAAGTTGCAGATTCAATATTGACATGATTCTTTTGGGTCATAAGATTATTAAACCCCAATATATATATATATGTATATATATACATATATATAGATACATATATACATATATATACATATACATATATATATATACATATATATAGATTTTTTTTCCTTCTGGGTTATATTTTGCACTAAAAATGAATAAAGATAACTTGGTACATAAGATAACATTATAGATAGACTGTATATATGTGAATTCCTTGAACAAGTGTTTTATAATAAAGTTTCTAAAAGAAAATGTATTATAAGCCACAGTTATATTGTCCCTGGTGTTGAGGCATAACAAGAGGTGCTGTCTCTCCTATGAATCAGTGTGACTTCGGGGAGCAGTAGTTGATTTTAGATGTTGCTGGGAATGGCAAAGCCTAGCCCGTTTCCAAGCTTCCCAGGCAGAACAGATTGAAATCACATACTGCTAAAATCCCTTTCTGGCTTCAGATGAATTAATTGACGGTTTTCTTGCTTGGGCAGTACAATGTTATCTATTGGCATGTTGAGACTATTCTGGGCTTCTAAAACCAAGTCGTTATATTTATAGGAGTTTCCAAATTAATAAACTTTCACCTATGGCAAGTAAATACGGTCAGATCTTTTTGATGTGCAAAGATATTTGTAAGATTCTAAGGCACCATTCATTATACGACAGAGTACTTTCCACATGACTTTTCTGGCTCTATTTTTCTATGAATCTATGAACTATTAGCTACTCAGGGGAAAACAGACTTGGGATTTTTGACAAAGAGTGTAATTCAGGAAACTAGATTGAGCTATTATGTGCTAGATGAATAAGGAAAATTTGTAGTCATAAACCAGTGCTTTGCTTTCTCCAGTTCAATTATGACAACAATTCATAAAAATAGATTAACATCTTAAATCATTATTTTATGAATCTGATTTGGCAGGAATGTTACATTTATAACGATGTGCAGGCTAACCCTCTTGAGTTTTCTGCTGAAAATATAAAGTATATAATTATATTTTCTTGTTAACAAGCCTTGACAGTATTAAGCTTTCCCCTTCTTTTCCATGTTTTTCATTAACCTACACCTGGTATTCTGTGTCAGGTGTACATGCCGGAGATCGCAATGATAGGACCATGTGATATTGCCAGGCCAGTCTAGGCATTAGTGTGGGACCCAGTCAGCAACTACAGCTGGTCATTTCCAGCCACTCATATCAGCTGACATGGGAACATCAATTTAAAAGAGGCTGGTGACCCACTGTCACGAGATACAGACTTAAGGCCATGAGTTAAAAATTCAATAATGAAAGAGAAGAGCACAGGAAAGAGAGAAGAGTGAGAAAAGTATTTTACAATTTACAGATAAAAGAGCACTATATATTCTTCAACTTAAGTTTTTATTTAAGTATAATATACAGGCCGCAGAGTGCACATATTGTAAGTATACGCCTTGATGAGCATTCACAAACTCCACACACCTGTGTATCCACAACATGATCAGAAACTGAGCATTACTCGCTCCTCAAAAGTCCCTCTTGGGTTTCTTTCCAGCGACCATTTGCTCCCAAGAGTAACCGCATTCTGATTTCTTTTTTCCCTCAGCGTTATTGAGATATAATTGACATATAACATTGTGTAAATTTAAGGTGTGCAATGTGATGACTCAAAATACATATATATTGTGAAATGATTACAATGATAAGGTTATAGTTATTTTGTGTGTGTGTGTGTGTGTGTGTGTGTGATGAGATCATTTAAGATTTACTCTCTGATCAACTTTCACGTATAAAATACAGTATTGTTAACTATGGTCACCATGCTGTACATTAGATCCCCCAAACGTATTCATTTTATAAAAAGAAGTTGTACCCTTTGACCCTCATCTCCCCATTTCCTCCATTTCCCAGCCCCTGGCAACCACCATTCTACTGTTTCTGTGAGGTCAGCTTTTTTAGATTACACGTTTAACTGAATTCATACAGTATTTGTCTTTCTCTGACTTTTTTCACTTAGCATGAATGTCTTCAAGTTTTATCCATGTTCTCCATGGCAAGATTTTCTTCTTTATTATGGCTGAAAAATGTTCCATCATATATATGTGTATATACTTACGCATTTTCTTTATCCATTCATTTATTGACAGGTACTTACGTTGTTTCCATGTCTTGGCTATTGTGAATAGGGCTGCACTGAACATGGGAGTGATTTCATTTCCTTCAGGTATACCAAGAAGTGGGATTGTTGTTTTCCACAATGGCTGTACCACTTTTTATTCCCAACAAGAGTACACAAGAGTTCTCCTTTATCTGCATCCTTGCCAACATCTGTTTTTTCCTGTTGTTAATTTTAGCCATTCTGACAGGTGCGAGGTAGTATCTCATCATGGTTTTGATTTGTATTTCCCTGACGATGAGTGATGTTGAGCATCTTTTCATGTGTCTGTTAGCCATCTGGATGTCTTCTTTGGAAAAATGTCTATTCATGTCTCCTGCCCATTTGTTCATGGATTATTTGTTTTTTAGGGTGTTGAATTGATAAGTTCTTTATAAATTTTGGATTTTGGATACTAGCCCTTTATCAGATATGTCATTTGGTAGTATCTCCCATTCCCAACAATTTTGTTGATTGTTTCCTTGCTGTGCAGAATCTTTTTATCTTGGTGAAGTCCCAATAGTTCATGTTTGCTTTTGTTTCCCTTGCCTCCAGCGATGTATCTAGTAAGAAGTTGCTACTGCCAAGGTCAAAGAGGTTGCTGCTTGTTGTCACCTCTAGGATTTTGATGGTTTTCTGTCTCACATTTAGGTCTTTAATCCATTTTGGATTTATTTTCATGTATGGTGTAAGAAAGCGGTCAAGTTTCATTCTTCTGCATGTCATCGTCCAGTTTTCCCAACACCATTTGTTGAAGAGACTGTCTTTTTTCCATTGGATATTCTTTCCTGCTTTGTCACAGATGAGTTGTGGGTCCATTTCTGGGTTTTCTATTCTGTTCCATTGATCTATGTGTCTGTTTTTGTGCCAGTACCATACTGTCTTGATAACTACAGCTTTGTAATACAGCTTGAAGTCTGGAATCATGATGCCTCCAGTTTTGCTTTTCTTTTTCAGGATTGCTTTGGTTATTCAGGGTCTTTTGTGGCTCCATATAAATTTTAGGATTGTTTGTTCTAGCTCTGTGAAAAATGCTGTTGGTATTTTGTTAGGGATTGCACTGAATGTGTAGACTGCAGTGCAAGTATAGACATTTTAACAATGTTTTTCCAATCCATGAGCAATAGATCTCCATTTCTTTGTGTCATCTTCAATTTCTTTAGTTTTCAGAGTAGAGATCTTTTACCTCTCTGGTTAGGTTTATTCCTAACTATCTTATGGTTTTGGTGCAATCAGGATTGATTCCCTCATTTCTTTTTCTGCTCCTTCATTATCGGTGTATAGAAATGCAACAGATTTCTATATGTTGATTTTATATCCTGCGACCTTGCTGAATTCATGCATTGATTCTGGCAATATTTTGTTGGAGTCCTTCGGGTTTTCTATATAGAGTATCATGTCATCTGCAAATAGTGAAAATTTGACTTCTTCCTTGCCGATTTGGATGCCTTTTATTTCTTTTTATTGTTTGATTGCTGAGGCTAGGATTCCAGTACTATGTTAAATAGAAATGGTGTGAGTGGATATCTCTGTCTTATTCCTGACCATAGGAAAAAAGCTCTTAGTTGTTCCCCATTGAAGATGATGTTAGCTGTGGGCCTTTCGTATATGACCTTTATTATGATTTGGTATGTTCCATCTGTACCTACTTAGTTGAAGGTCTTTATCAAGAATAGCTTCTATATTTTGTCAAATGTTTTTTCTGCATCTATTGAGAGGTTCATATGGTTCTTATCCTTTCTTTTATTAATGTGATATATCACATTGATTGATTTGTGAATATTGAACCACCCCTCTAGTCCAGGAATAAATTCCACTTGATCATGGTGAATCATTCATTTAATGTACTCTTGTATTTGATTTGCTAGTATCTTGTTGAGAATTTTTGCATCCATGTTCATCAGGGATATTGTTCTTTTTAGTGGGGTCTTTGTCTGGTTTTGGAATGAAGGTAATGCTGGCCAGTAAAGCATTGTTTTAAACAGTAAAAAACATGGCCTGAACTCATTCCCTGAGTCTCAAGTCTTATCCTTTGCCTGATATCACTGAAAGTTCTAGTCACTCCTGGTCTTTGAGCATTCTGGAACCTGTTTGCCACCACCTATGCCTTTTTCTGGGTAATAACCACTCCTCTGGGCCTCAGTTCGGATGGCACTTCTTTCAGAAACCATCCCCCTTCCCCTAAACTACTATCCTTCTGCATTTCCCATTTACTTGCATGTGTCCCCAGGAGACTGTGGGCAGAGGCTGTGTCTTACTATGTATACGATCCCCAGTGTGAACCCAGGTTTGGTTGAAGATATTTATCTTTTTACAAATTAATAAATAATCCAGTGATAGACATTCATCATTGTAAGACCTAGTGAATTTTTGTAGACACAGAACACGATCTGGTTATTATATAATTTCTCCTCAGTTTTAATAAATACAGAAATTGAATGTGAACATTTTCAAAAGGAAAATGTTTCTTTTCAAACATCATTGTTGAAACGTAGCCTTCTACACATCTTGCTGTTTCAGTGGTATTTTATATTTGTTGCATTAGAGAAATAGGACCATTGTTAAGCGAGGTTCCACATGTCTGCAGTGTGTCCCCATCTCCATGTCCTCTGGGAAAAGAGGGACAAGCAGGTGTGCTGAAGGGTCTCAGGAGTTTTCCCACCTGAGTCTGTCTACCTTTGTTTAGATAATAGGCTGGTTTCTCCATCTCCTCTGGCCCAAGGCTGCTCTTTAGGTCTGGAGGGACTAACCTGAGTTGGAAGATGGATGTGGACTGGGCTAAGTTGATGATAAGAAGCACTTAGGGTATTAGTTTAAAAATATAAATTCTCCATTGCCATCCCAGATCCTCTTAATCAGAATCCCCAGAGGAGGGGATTATCTAGGCTTTAGCCTGGTTAAGTTTTAAGAGCCCCAGGTGATTGTTATCAAGAGCAAAGCGTGGGAAATGCTGTTTGGGAATTTTGAAGTGTCTTAGGATCTGGGACTTGTAAAGTTGGTGGTGTGCTGGAGCTGTGTTGAAATGAGAGCTGATTGTACATATCTCTTCCCAACTCCATGTTTGGTAACTTCTTGTTGATAGCTTTAAATTTGTCACGATAGGAATATTTATACCACAAATTTTGGCGAATGCTACAAATCAGGGCATCCCTTATCCTCCAGAGAGGTGGTTGTTAAAAATTTATGAGCACACCACCAACTACAGAAGTGAACCAAACAAATGAAAATCCTTTCCTTCATGGAACTCACATTCTAACGGGGAAGATAGACATAAAAAGTAAGTGAATTATGTTAGAAGTATATTAGAAGAGGATAAACACTCAAGAGGCAAAATTGGGGAAGGAAAGGAGGATGCGTGTCTGGGGTGAGCATTGCAATTCTTAATAAAGTGGTCAGGAAAGGTCTCACTGAGAACATAATATTTTTGAACATTAATTTGAAAGAGAGGAGGGAGTAACCCATGCAGGTAGCTAAGAGAAGAATGGTCTGGGCAGAGAAAATGGTAAGTGCAAAGGCCCTGGGTCAGGAATGCTGCAAGGGGGCCACTAGAGCTGGAGCCAAGTGAGGGAGGGGTAGAGAAGTGGGAGCGGAGATCCTCAAGGTAATGGGTGAAGGTGGGGAGGGGTGGCAGACCAGATCATGAAAAGACCTAGAAGGACTCTGTGAAGAATTGAGAGAACTTAATAGAGCCAAATTGCAGTTTTTTACACAGTTAAAAATATAAAGGCATCAAATATTACCTTGCTAGATTCTTTGCTGAAGTTAAAGGTAACTTCCCAATTGCTTTCTTTACACTGGTTTAACTTCTAGACTTGAGTTGGTAGCACTAGCCACGGGTAACTATTTGAGCTTACATTAATTAAGTTTCACATCAGGGAAATGAAAATCAAAACCACAATGAGATCTTACAGCTGTCAGAGTGGCTAACATCAACAACACAAGAAACAAGTGTTGGCAAGGATGTGGAGAAAAAGGAATCCTTGTGTATTGTTGGTGAGAATGTAAATTGGTGCAGCCACTGTGGAAAATAGAATTAAGAGTCCTTAAACAATTATAAATAGAAATATCCTATGATCCAATGATTCCAGTACTGGGTATTTACCTAAAGAAAGTGAAAACATCAATTCAAAAAGATACATGCACCCCTATGTTTATTGCAGCATTATTTACAACAGGCAAGATATGGAAGCAGCCTGAGTTCATCAAGAGGAAGTCCATTAATAAGAAAGATGTGGTATATATATATGATGGAGTATTACACAGCCATAAAAAGGATGAAATTGTGCCATTTGTCACAACATGGATAGACCTAGAGGGTACTATACTAAGTGAAATAGGTCAGATTGGGAAAGCCAGCTACCACATGATTTCACTCATATGTGGAATTAAAAAAAAGAAACATACAAAAGCAAAATCAGTACTGTAAATACAGAGAATAAACTGATGGTTGCCAGAAGAGAGAGTGGTACAGAGATGGGCAAAATGGGTGAAGGAGAGTGGGACATACAGGCTTACAGTTATAGAATGAATAAGACACGGGAATAAAAGGCACAGCCAACTACAGAAGTCCAAAATACAGTCCAAAATATTGTAATAGTATTGTATGGGGACAGATGATAGCTACACTTGTGGTAAGCATAGTCAAATCACTATGTTGTACACCTGAAACTAATGTAACATTGTGTATCAACCACTCAAATAAAAAAATGTTTTAGGGGCACCTGGGTGGCTCAGTTGGTTAAGCATCCGACTTTGGCTCAGGTCATGATCTCGTGGTTCATGAGTTCAAGTCCCACGTTGGGCTCTGTGCTGACCTCTGAGAGCCTGGAGCCTGCTTCAGATTCTGTGTCTCCTTCTCTCCCTACCTCTCCTCTGCTCACACTCTGTCTTTCTCTCTCTCTCAAAAATAAATAAACAGTAAAAAAAAAGTTTTAAAAATTAAATTTGAATAAAATTAATTTAAATTATGAAAATAAAATTAAAAATTCAGTTCTTCAGTTGTAATGGCTATATTTCAAGTGTTCAATACCCACATGTGACCAATAGCTACCATGTTGGGCAGCACAGATATAGGACATTCCCATCATTGCAGAAGGTTCTACTGGATAGGGCTGCTCTAAGCAGCAAATCTTGACGGAGTTAGTATAGGCTGGGCTCTGATTCGTAGCCTTTTTGTGGATGGTGCATTTGCCTTAGCAGAACTTTTGGCAAGAACACCTTGGTACAGGCATTCTGGAGCCATTTGACTTCTGTTCAGATTGTAAGTTTCTATTTCAGGACCTTATGTCTGAAAGTAGCTTTACGTAAAACCTGCAATCTTCTCCAGAGACGCCCTTCAGTTCATTTATATATTCATAAAAAGTGAATGGTCACTGGCTATTACCTTGCTTGTATAACCTGTTGTTGTGAAAAGCAAGGATGGGGTTGATGCAAATGACTGGTCAAAAATGGACCAAATTACAGCCTGGAGACTTTATTTATTTATTTATTTTGTGGTTGTTTTCAGTACTAAGGATTCACAACAAATAGTGATTAAATCTGAGATAGAAATTGCTCATAGTCGAGAAATGCAAAACAATCCCTTACTCTTTTCTGTGAGAAAGGATGCTTTGTAGGGTTAACTCAGGGTTCTTCACCCAATCCTTCCCCAATGCTCCCACTCTGTGTGGAGTAAGGGGCCATCAAAACGTGGTCTGACTTGGGACTTTTCTCTCACTGGTTCTGTGTGGTGAAGGGAAAGCCATCTCTGAACATTATAAAACTGGCTTATACTGTGAGTTTCTAAGCTGGGTTACTTAGAGCAGGATGCTTCATGAGCATTCTTTACATCCTGCTAGTGATGGGATCTTTGGGGGAACATGTGTACCCTGAGCTTGGCTGAGCATAGATCTCTTGAGCTGAGGAAACTTGGCACCTGTGTTTCCTTAGGTATTTCTCCAGATGGAGTCTGGGTCTTTTTGGCCAGGGGCATCCTTACGCCTCTCCAGCTCCCTTCATCTAGTATTCTTTCCCTCTTCGCTCAGCCAAATTTAGTGCAGAGTTCTACAGACTGGCGTTTCTCTCCCTCCAAACTTGCCCTCTGGGAAGAATCTGAACAGTTTATTTATGTTAAAATATAAATGACTTAGTGATTATTTTTCCCAGAAATAATTTTATGGAAACTGAGACAATCCCCTTGTTGGTATAAGTCAAAGGAATAAAGCTCTAATTATGGAAATTCAGATATTGGCTAAGCATCTTTCTAGTGCCTCTGAGGCAACATCATGTTTACAGTTAGAGTATACATATATCCAGTTTGCCTGGGACATTCTTGGTTTCCACCTATTGCTCTTGCGTATTTACTAACAGTGTTCCCTTTCACTCTCAAAACATCTGGATGATGAATTAAACAGTCACCTTATTTGTGGCTCTTTCTCTGCCTAAAGCCTGGAGAATAGCCGCAAGGCAGAACCTTCTCAAACTTACTTCCTAGAGTTAGCTTCCCCTAATAATTTCTATGCCTTTCCCTCCTTTTTCAAATTTCATTCTCAAATTGGAAAGTACTGCAAGACAAATGATAGTACCCGGCATATTATTTTTTTTTCAGCAGTTGGTTAAATAATGTAATAAATCTTGGTTCTTGAATAAAATCCTAAAGGTGCACATCTTTCCACTATCAATTTAATAGTCCTGATTTCAAATATTTCCCTTTATGGTCTTTATGTTTGTGTAGGGGAACATACTTCCTCTAATGCTTTATTGCATTATTTCCTCACATTGGCATTTTGATCGGGTTGATTCCACTTTTTATTTCTAGAGCTACAGTGACTTTGGTCACAGATTTTTGTCCAAAGGGCATGCAATTAGAATGTTATGATCCTGCCTTTGGGCTCTACATCTTATCTGAGATAAGAGCCTGGAGTTCATTCCCAGCTAGACTAGCCTAAAGGCAAACTGGAACACCAATAAGTAGCAGTGGGCTATGCCTGCATGCATATAAATGGCATTTTAAGAAGATAGCATAAAGCTACAAAGTCATAATATTACTTTAGAGAGAGACTGGGGCTATAAGAAGCACACCATGCAAGCACTTACATTTTTAGCTGTTCTAAATTCTCTATTGGTTATTATGAAAGTATATGTATATTCATTTGGATTTTTACGTCAAGGAGATATTTTAATAGTTCTCTTTGCTTGTGCAGCTGTTTCCCTTAAATATATTGGTATACATCTTACAACTTACTTTTATAAAAAGCCAGGGCAAAAGGAATTTGTCTTGACATTTTGTTTAGCACTCAGATCACAGAATTTCTAAACTCAAGCATGACGAAAGAATTTTCATAATTTTGCCCCTGTAACCCTTTGGTTCCAATTGGTTAGAAATTAACCTATTTAATGTCCTCTGGAGCAAAGGGTTAAATCCTAGCATCAAGGTTAATTTAAAACAACAGTCAGCCTCCTGTGCAAACATTCTCTTCCACTTAAGGACACGCTCATTTTTTTTTTTCCATTCCAAATGCTAGTTTACAATTCAGTGAGCTAGTTTTCTATTTATAGCGTCTTTGCCTTAAATGTTTTTGCCTTCCTGATATCTCTTAAATATCAGGAGTTATTTCTTAAACACAAAAAAAGCATATCTACCTTCGCACCAAAAATACCCAAGAACATTATCTATAAAATTATCTATAGCAGTAATAGCCGTGACAATATGAAAACAATATATTAGTACGAATGAGAAGATATTAACAGGCTGCCTCTTTCCATTAGCTGAAGAACTTAGACACAGAAATAGTAACTGAGTAAAAATAAAAATGAACATGTATAATCTGAAGGGAATGAAGAATACATTCTAACTAGACGGAAAGATGATATTCTAGTTTACTAATTAAAACCTCTTAGATTTATGGTTGTAGTTCGAAAGAGACACGATGGTTGTGGACCAGGAAGGTGGATTAGTCAGGAAAGCTGGCTTGGATCTGTCTTCAGGCCTGGGCTCTGACTCGACTTCGTAGGCCCTGGGACTTTCTTTTGTCAGGACATCTACAGGAAGTCACAAGAAAACAAATGAACAAACGAAATCTCCATGTATTCATTTTTAGCTTTTAAAAATTTGTGTCTATATATGTATACTGTATAGATAAATATATGCCTGTATATGTACTTGCCTGCATATGCTGATTTTTTTGTTGGGATCTTAGGTGCAGAAAGTTGAGTTAATGCCATTCTTCAGTGACTGGCATATTATCATTATTGATCCCTCTTTATATATCCATCCACCCATCCATCAATCCATCCATCCATCCATCCATTCCTTTTGATCATCATACTCTACTCCCATTCCCCTATCCTCATAGGTACTTTAATATATTTTATGTGTATCTTTTTTACTTGAATGCGTTAGCAACTTGTGTATTATTTTATGTGCTTGTATTTTTAGTTCACATCAATAGTATTGCATTCTGTCTTTTGTCATTAAGTACTATGTTTTGAAGATCTGTTCTTATTCTTATATGGTGTGTATAATCCATTGCCTCCAACCTATTCACTTTGTCAGTAATGGCAACCCACATTACCTCCAACTCCCCAGCAGCATAAACAATGCTCCAGTGAACACCCTTTTCCATTTTCCTGAGAGACGAGTCTAATTGATATAAACTGATACTCATTGTCTTTTTGAAATTTTGTTTAAAAATTTTCTTCCAAATGGGAGAGCCAGTTTTCCCAACATCACCTAAACATATAGTGATTTGTGGTTCCACTTTCATTGCATAATAAGTTTCCATTTGTACATGGCTGTGTCTCTGAGTTCTTCTCTCTGTCCAAATACTTATTTCCAGTGAGCAAAATAATTTCCAGTGAGTTATTGTTTCCCAGAGAAATAGTAACTTGTGTAGATTCACCAGGGAACCACCCCCTCTTCTGATTACGTGGCAGATCAAATGATAAATCAGAAAGTTTTCTGGTGAGCATGGAGTCAAGATAGATCATTTTTAAGGGATATTTTAATGTGTGCATCTAATCTAGCTGAAAATCTCTGCCCCATAGAAGAATAGTTGTCTGCTGAGCAGCATCTTTGTAACTAGGCAATGCTTATTTGGTTCTTCACCTCTATGCTCCGAACAGATCTGCTCCCTTTTTTTCAATACCACATTTGTTCTTCAGGCTGGCTGGTACAAGTCATCAGAATTGAGCATGTTTTAGAACAATCACATTCTACGCTTGCCTTCTGAGATGACTCCAAGTCACTTCAGCTATACTTAATTAAACAGATGAAAGGTAGTATAGCTTTAGGACACAGATGAGTTTGCATCCTGGTTATACCATTTCTTAGCAGACACTGCATAATGCCTATCTATCCGATTTTTTACTGCAATTTCCCCGCTTCCACTCTCACCCATTCCCATGTCTTCCTTGCCGCATTTTTGAAGCTGGCGGCATGTCCAGTCTCAGGGAATTAATTGTGTTTGTAGCCACATGCAGATGTGACACTTGGTGCGGCGTTGGACACCCTGTGACCATGACAAAATGGCTTAAGATGAAAAAATCAGCTCATTTATGATGGCACATCGGAAGGATGGAAGGAATTTGTGTTCTGAAGGATACCATAGAGCTGCTGAATCAATCCTGGAACTGCCTACTTCCAAACCTCTCGTTAAGTAAACGGTAAATGTGCTTGCGGATAAACACTTGCTACTCAAATGTGGTCTGCAGACCAGCATTGGCATCACTTCATTGCTTATTAAAAATTAAGAAACACCTCCACCCCCAAACTACTGAATTAGAGTTATTAGTTTAACAAGATCCCAGATAATTCTTAAAAAATTTTTTTTAATGTTTATTTATTTTTTACAGAGACAGAGCATGAGCAGGGGAGGGGCAGAGAGAGAGGGAGACACAGAACCTGAAGCAGGCTCCAGGCTCCGAGCTGTCAGCGCAGAGCCCAACGCGGGGCTCGAACTCACAGACAGTGAGATCATGACCTGAGCCCAAGTCGGACGCTCAACCGATTGAGCCACCCAGGCGCCCCGATCCCAGATAATTCTTATGCATATTAAATTTTGAGAAGCACTGATATAAGCCATTCCTCACAAATGTGTATTTCTTGCAGCTGAATTCATCCTGATTGACACACTGTGACATTGTCCACGTTACCTAAAGCATCGAAACCTCAGTTTCCTTATCCATAAAATAGGAGTGATAATCAATGTCTGGCATATACTTAGCACTCAATGTTAGCTATCTTTACTGGAGTCTGCAAACATCCTTAGTGTAGGTAGTAAAGTGTGATTGCAAATGCAATGCTCTGCCCTTCCAGGATGGAAACTGGGTGTTTCCAGGACATCTGTGGGGTGAGGCTTTTATTGTCACTGTTGTTGCCAGGAGTGTAGGACAGACTATTCTAGCAGCTACTTTCCTGACAACTGACAATTGACAATTTGTACCTACAAGCAGCAGGTTTGATTTATTTTTTAACTTCCTTAAGCTCAATAATAGAAGTCATTGTTTAGAAATGACTAGGTCTGTTTGGCTGGACAGTAAAGATTCAGGCTGGCTAAGGAAAGCAAAGCATATTAGGAAGGAGTGAAAGACAAAAGAGATTAAAGAAGGAAGACAGTTTAAAAGCTTGTATACGTGCAGTAGGACAACTGGTGGGGACTTTGTAAGCTTGCATGTTGAGTCATCAAATGGTAAGCTGAGGTCCTGGTAGGCTTGATTTAGAACAATAAAATAATGTGTACATGCCAAGCATGCACTAAAATGCAGTGTATTTATATCTTCTAGAAATACAAGGCATGAATACAAACCATTAATGTATTTGTGATACTCTACAATTAAAACACGTTTGTCACAAAAAGCATCACTAAAATTTTAAATGTCAATAGAAAAGCAAAATACCTTGATGACCTCTGAACTGCGCTGTCTCAGAACTTCTCTGTGAGGCCCTACTCCTTACTGTAGGCTGGAGAGAAAGGTCAAGAGGACACCTGGCTCCAGACCCAGCCATATCAGGGGGTGAAAGGTAGGCATGGGCCCAACTGAAAGTAAAGGCTCTGACACCCCAAAGCTCAAAGGGGCCTCAGTGAAACACAGGAAAAATGGACATAGTTGAACTAAATACTTGGTCTGCCAACTAGGGCACCAGGGTACAATACGGTTTCCCAGCATGACTGGGGAAGGCAGGGTGTAAAGAAGGTAGATAAGACACGAGATCCCAAACAGGCAGAAAACTGGCTTTTCCTGCTTACCATGGTTAATCAGTGTGGAATGGCCTCTGGAGGAGGGTTTATAGCTCTGATGCAGGACCCAGCAAAAGCAAAGCAAGGTCTATTTCTGGAATATAAAACTAAAAACTCTAAAAGCAGGACTAAGCTTTACAAAAAGCACCGGAACTCAGGCTAGGTAGCAGCACCCATCACTAGAACTAGAACAGGGAGCCTCATGTGCATAAGGAACTGCAACTCCTTAGTTCCCTCATGGACAGCACTAGCCAAGTCCCAGGTTAGGTCTGTGTCACGGAGGAAATGGTGGGAAACAGAGAAGCCCCGTTGTCAGCACTACAAGAGTACCTGCTGCTTTAGGCCCTTACCATTTGGGTGGGCCAAGCTGTGTAAGTGTTTTTTATCCCAGCCCTTGGATGGGTGAATATAAGGCTTTGAGTGTGATTAAGAATCCAAATTCAATGGCTGAACACAGTAATTTCTTATTCGTGTCACAGTCCAACATGAATTGTTTGGAATCAGGTCGGTGGATGTTTATACAGTCATTCAGGCGATTCAGGCTCCAAGCATTTCCTATCTTGTGGCTCTAGTATCTTCTCAGGCCTTGAAATCCTCCATTGATTCCTCTGCATCCAATTGAAGGGACTGAAAGAGTGAGGGAGAAGCTAAGTCCAGTATTTTATGGGCTAGGCCTGGAGGTAGGTCCATCATTTCTGCCTACTTTCCATTGGTGAGAACTAGTCACGAAGCTCATCCTAGATGCAAGCGGACTGATAAACGTTTTCCAGAAGTATGCTGTGAAGAGAACACAAATAATGATGAATAGGTAGCCACTCTGCCACAAGAGAAGGAGGCAGAGGCTGCAGCAGGAATCAGTTCTATAGGAAGTAGGTTAAAATAGTTTCTCTTTTAAAAAGTTAATTTGTTTATGGGAAATGGCAAGAAATAATAATTGGTTCATTAGTTGATTGGTTTATTGCTCTACTCACCTGATCAATAAAGAGTTTATTGAGGATTGAGTGTGCTGGGCACATCAAGAGGAATTTATTTAACACATATTAGTGGAGTGCTACTATTGCCAAACAGTGTTCTAGGTGGTAGGTCTAGAACTGCAAACAAAATTAGTCAATGCCGCTGACTTCCAGTGACCTCAAATTAGTGGGAGATATAGACATGGATGCTAAAAAAAAACCCATAGTGGAAGATGATAAGTATTATAATAGAGAGGTACTATGGAACCCAGAGGAAAATGCATCTGAATTTAGCTGGGGTGGTAGTGGCCTGGGAATAATAATATAGCTAGTATTTGTTGAGTTTTTTCCCAGGTGCTAAACCCAGTAAAGTTATTATTCTCATTTTACAGATGAGGAAATGCAAGCAGTGAAGAGTTAAATAACTTCCCCAAACTTGCTTAGCTTATGAGATGGAACCCACATTTGAACCTGAGACTAGCAAATTCCGAAACCCATACTCTTTCCTTTATATGCCATCCTGTGTTGACAGAAGACATAAGGGCTGGTTCTTAGAGTAGAGGTAGGAGTTGGATTGATGATAAGGTGAAAAGGCCTTTCAGGTGTTGTGAACAAGTGTGTGCAAAAGCATGAGTAGTAAAAGAGCATATTGCATTGAGGAAACTGTTGTGAACTAGGACAGACTAAACTACGTTGTAACAAATACCCCCCCAAATCTCAGTGGCTCAACACAACAAAAATTGACTTCTCACTTACACACTGTTCCAGGCAGGTCGACCGTGGGTTTTGCTTCACATAGTCACTTAGGGACCTATGAGGCCATTCAAGCCAGAGTAGAGAATGTAGAGTAGAAAATGTAGAGAATCAGGCATCAACTTTTTTCTGCCTCAGCCTAGAAGTGACACACATCAATTCCCCTCTTAGGACACTGACCAGATCTAGTCACATGGCTCCAACCAACTGCTATCAGCTAGGCAGGGTGTGGGAGAAAAATGAAGTAGTATGTGGGTATTACTGTCTGCTGCATCTTGCATCTACTTACAAAATTTTTTTTTAACTTATTTTAAGTGAAGGTAGAATACATCAAAATAAAAAATTCTGATTCCTGATCTAAACCTTGGTGACTGGTCTGATTTTAATTTGTCTCAGGTAAATGCTCACTGGAGGATTTCTGGAAAGTATAGATCAGTTCTAGGCTGAACCAAGATTTGAATCTCTCTGAGCTTGTAGAGAGGATCAAACGTTCAGACAAAACTTTAGGTAGGTCTGGAACTGAACCACTATGTTCCATGGAACATATATTAACTTGGACTGGGCCAACACTTGGGCCAGATAAAAGTGTGTTAAATGATAAATTCAGGATATTTTATATAACTTAACTGAGACTTTTTCTCATGATATGATTGTGTGAGAAACAAGCTTTAAAATGAAAATAGAAATGATTTTTGATTTTATGAGTTTACAAATCTCTCAGTAGGCTGTTTAATGATAAACAATTGGAAAAAATGCAAGTAATTCCATAACCATAGGTCCTTAATAACATGGTAAGGTAATATATTTTGAGAGTCTACATTCCAAAATTTTGCATATAACTTTTAGTGTTAGAAGGGTGAAGGGTTAGGCAAGAGGTTGAAGAGATGAACAAATAGATTATTTGTATTAAAATCTTTTACTAGTCTTGTGATTAATCCCTCAGGAGTTTTTAAAGTGGTGTGCTTTCTTTATTCCAAGTTTCTATCAAAGTTTGTATCTTAATCTTATTTTAAAAACACCAAAGCAACAGAGAACCCAGAAATGGACCCACAAATGTATGGCCAACTAATCTTTGACAAAGCAGGAAAGAATATCCAATGAAATGAAGACAGTGTCTTCAGAAAGTGGTGCTGGGAAAACTGGACAGCGACATGCAGAAGAATGAACCTGGATCACTTTCTTACACCATACACAAAAATAAACTCAAAATGGATGAAAGACCTCAATGTAAGAAAGGAAGCCATTAAAATCCTTGAGGAGAAAGCAGGCAAAAACCTCTTTGATCTTGGCCACAGCAACTTCTTACTCAACACATCTCCGGAGGCAAGGGAAACAAAAGCAAAACTGAATTAATGGGGACCTCATAAAAATAAAAAGCTTCTGCACAGCAAAGGAAACAATCAGCAAAACTAAAAGGCAACCGACAGAATGGGAGAAGATATTAGCAAATGACATATCGGATAAAGGGTTAGTATCCAAAGTCTATAAAGAACTTATCAAACTCAACACCCAAATAACAAATAATCTGGTGAAGAAATGGGCAAAAGACATGAATAGACACTTTTCCAAGGAAGACATCTAGGTGGCCAACCGATACATGAAAAAATGCTCCACATCACTCATCATCAGGGAAATACAAATCAAAACCACAATGAGATACCACCTGACACCTGTCAGAATGGCTAACATGAACAACTCAGGCAACAACAGATGTTAGCGAGGATGTGGAGAAAGAGGATCTCTTTTGTGTTGTTGGTGGGAATGCAAGCTGGTGCAGCCACTCTGGAAAACAGTATGGAGGCTCCTCAAAAAACTAAAAATAAAACTACCCTACGACCTAGCAATTGCACTACTAGGCATTTATCCACGGGATACAGGTGTGCTGTTTTGAAGGGACACATGCACCCCCATGTTTATAGCAGCACTATCAACAATAGCCAAAGTATGGAAAGAGCCCAAATGTCCCTTGATGGATGAATGGATAAAGAAGATGTGGTATATATATACAATGGAGTATTACTCGGCAATCAAAAAGAATGAAATCTTGCTATTTGCAAACTATGTGGATGGAACTGGAGGGTATTATGCTAAGTGAAATTAGTCAGTCAGAGAAAGACAAAAATCATAAGACTTCACTCATATGAGGACTTTAGGTGACAAAACAGATGAACATAAGGGAAGGGAAACAAAAATAATATGAAAACGGGGAGGGGGACAAAACAGAAGAGACTCATAAATATGGAGAACAAACTGAGGGTTGCTGGAGGGGTTGTGGGAGGGAGGATGGACTAAATGGGTAAGGTGCATTAAGGAATCTACTCCTGAAATCATTGTTTCACTAGATGCTAACTAATTTGGATGTAAATTTAAAAAAATAAAAAATAAAATTAAAAAAATAAATAAAAAATAAAAACAACAAAGCAACGAAATGATTCTTAGGCACTCACCATTGATCAGTGCTATTTTTTATTAAAATTTTTTAATGTTTATTTATTCTTGAGAAACAGACAGAGCATGATCAGGGGAGGGGCACAGAGAGAGAGACACACACAGAATCTGAAGCAGGGGCTACCAGCACAGAGCCCAACGCAAGGCTCAGACTCACAAACTGCAAGATCATGACCAAAGCTGAAGTCAGACACTTAATCAACTGAGCCACCTACCTAGGCGTCCCATGATTAGTACTATTATACTCCTATTTTTTTTCCATCTTAGTGATGCTCTATTTTGATGTATTTTCTTTTTTTTAAAATTTTTTATTATTTATTTATTTATTTATTTTTCAATATATGAAATTTATTCTCAAATTGGTTTCCATGCAAAACCCAGTGCTCATCCCAAAAGGTGCCCTCCTCAATACCCAACACCCACCCTCCCCTCCCTCCCACCCCATATCAACCGTCAGTTTGTTCTCAGTTTTTAAGAGTCTCTTATGCTTTGGCTCTCTCCCACTCTAACCTCTTTTTTTTTTTTTTTCCTTCCCCTCCCCCATGGGTTTCTGTTAAGTTTCTCAGGATCCACATAAGAGTGAAACCATATGGTATCTGTCTTTCTCTGTATGGCTTATTTCACTTAGCATCACACTCTCCAGTTCCATCCACGTTGCTACAAAGGGCCATATTTCGTTCTTTTTCATTGCCCTGTAGTACTCCATTGTGTACATAAACCACAATTTCTTTATAATTCATCAGGTGATGGACATTTAGGCTCTTTCCATAATTTGGCTATTGTTGAGAGTGCTGCTATAAACATTGGGGCACAAGTGCCCCTATGCATCAGTACTCCTGTATCCCTTGGGTAAATTCCTAGCAGTGCTACTGCTGGGTCATAGGGTAGGTCTATTTTTAATTTTCTGAGGAACCTCCATACTGTTTTCCAGAGCGGCTGCACCAGTTTGCATTCCCACCAACAGTGCAAGAGGGTTCCCATTTCTCCACATCCTCGCCAGCATCTATAGTCTCCTGATTTGTTCATTTTGGCCCCTCTGACTGGCGTGAGGTGATATCTGAGTGTGGTTTTGATTTGTATTTCCCTGATGAGGAGTGATGTTGAGCATCTTTTCATGTGCCTGTTGGCCATCTGGATGTCTTCTTTAGAGAAGTGTCTATTCATGTTTTCTGCCCATTTCTTCACTGGGTTATTTGTTCTTCGGGTGTGGAGTTTGGTGAGCTCTTTATAGATTTTGGATACTAGCCCTTTGTCCGATATGTCATTTGCAAATATCTTTTCCCATTCTGTTGGTTGCCTTTTAGTTTTGTTGGTTGTTTCCTTTGCTGTGCAGAAGCTTTTTATCTTCATAAGTTCCCAGTAATTCATTTTTGCTTTTAATTCCCTTGCCTTTGGGGATGTGTCGAGTAAGAGACTGCTACGGCTGAGGTCAGAGAGGTCTTTTCCTGCTTTCTCCTCTAGGGTTTTGATGGTTTCCTGTCTCACATTCAGGTCCTTTATCCATTTTGATTTTATTTTTGTGAATGGTGTGAGAAAGTGGTCTAGTTTCAACCTTCTGCATGTTGCTGTCCAGTTCTCCCAGCACCATTTGTTAAAGAGACTGTCTTTTTTCCATTGGATGTTCTTTCCTGCTTTGTCAAAGATTAGTTGGCCATCCTTTTGTGGGTCTAGTTCTGGGGTTTCTATTCTATTCCATTGGTCTATGTGTCTGTTTTTGTGCCATATACTCTTGTTTTATAGACAAGTAAGCAGATCTCTGAAAAGTTAAATTACCTAGCCAAAGCATCAGGCTGGAGTTCAAACCCAGGATGACTGATCAGAGTTCATAGCTTTTTTCAGGTTTGCTTATTCAGTAGACAAGGTGAGAGCAAGCAGCAGGATAATTGACAAGAGGGTGAATGAAAATTATTCTTTACCTAATATTTAAATCTGGGCCATCAAGCAAAATTTTCAAGGAAACAGTCTTTATTTTCTTGATCTGCTCATGCAAGAAATGTTCTTGCTACACACCCCTGGGGAATTCTTTTTTTTTTTTTTTTAAATTCCCTGAACCACTGCAAGAGTGGGTGGGCTGGACACATTAACAAGTCATAACATGAAATCAGCTGTGACAGGCCTTTCTGTGTCCTGTCATCAGCTTCCCAAGTGTCAGAGAGGTGGCTCAATCTGTACTGCAAGTTTGTGTTGCCACCAACCAGAGAAAAAATAGTGTACTGGGAATACACTGTGACAACCATTTCAAGACAAAATGATCTTAATTTCTTTTTAATAATATCATTATCCCAATTAGACTAAATGTTTATAACGGGAAGTTCACTCAGTAGTGGTGAACAAATTTTTTTTTAAAGACTTTATTTTTAGAATAGTGTTAGGTTCACAGCAAAATTGAGTGGAAAGTACAGAGAGTTTCCATATACCCCCCGCCCTAATGCATGCATACCCTCCCCCATTAACAACATTCCCCACTGTGGTGGTACATTTGTTACGATTGGTGAACCTACATTGATAAATCATTATCACTCAAAGAATAGACTTTTTTAACTTGAAAGACTAGTTGTCTAATTCCAAATGACCCAGCCAGACAACTGATATATTCATTGTGAACATTCAGATTAAGTATTATCAAAAGTAGCCTTTGTTAGAAGTACATATTTCTAGAATGATATTCAGAGAGTTTCTGAAGATTTTAATAAGGTTTTCTCTCAATGGGAATAGCTTTATGTTTTTGTGGGTTTCCCTCACCCCATCCCTGGCTATTTCTCATCGGAAGCTTAATAATCCAAAGGGGCAGGAAAGGATAGTTTGGCAGTTTGCACAAAAAATAAGGTCTATGCGCAGACTGACTCTAGCCCTGACTAGCCCTAAGCCATTCTCATTGTCATAAAGTAATCAGAGTGGGAGAAAGCACTCTCCTTTCTCCTCTAAAACAAGTTGGAAAAGAAGAATTTTGAAATCCATTTTGGAACCAGCGGAAAATGTGTTAGCAACAATAACATGAATAGTTAATATTTATTGATTAAATAGAATTTCTACTATGTGCTAGACACTATGCTAAGCCCTTTGTATACGTTGTTTCATTTAACCCTCATAAGCATCCTATGAGATAGATATTATTATTATTCCCATTTTACAAATGGGTAGAGGCTAAGTACCATGCAGAAGGGCATATCACACTGCTAAATTGCAGGACTGAGATTTAATTTCAAGTGTATTAGAGTAGGGTAACTGGCTTAATAATCCCCCAATTCATAGTGAAGTAACAAAATAAAATTTGTTCCTTTCTGGGGCAAAGTGCAGGATTGATGGTCCTCATCAGGTGGCTCTCTTAGGCAACTCACCTGTAAGCCGGGTCTCATGTACCCATGCCCCTTCCATTTTGTGGCTTGAGCATGTTGTAGCCTCAAGACCTCCCATCATCAACCAGCCTGATGGAGTGATGGAAAGAGAGCATGGAAAACTGAATAGAATGTTCTATGGCTACACCTGGAAGTAGTGACATCTCTGCTGTCCACATTCCACAGGCTGTCACATAGTTCTACCCAGATGCAAGGGAATCTGGGAGATGTGGTTTAGCTCCATGTTCCAGAAGAAAAGGCAGCCTGCATATTGGTGAACCCAAAAAATCTCTCCACAGCAGATTTGTCTGACTTAGGACTGTAACCACTAGACTCTGCTGTAACTCTACTCTCCTTCCCTAATCTTTGACCAGAGGGAAACTATGAAGTCTGATACTTAATACCACATGACATAAATCTGTTTGGGAGTTTAAAGACAATAAGAAGTGGTATAGTGCAGCCATTGTGAGTCTAGGAACCAACTCTAAACCTGATGACCTACTTATACTAGGTGACCTTGGGCAAGTTTCTGAATCTCTGCTTTTCCTCATCTATAAATTGAAAAATAATAATATTTTCCTTTGCATGTCTCACAGATTCCTATGAGGGTCAAGGAAATATTTTATGTAAAAAAAATTATAAAAAGTATAGTGATTTACAAAATGTCTGAGGTTGTTGGTATTATTATTATTATTACTCCTTAAGTGCTAATATGATTGATATAGATAATAATCACTATATGATATTGGAGACGATGAAACCACTGGGAGTAGGGCTGGTCATGGAATGCTTTGTGGGAGAGGTGGAATTTGACACTTACCTGGAAGAATGAATAATATTTACATAGTAAGAGAAATAGGGAGAGGGATTCAAGGCAGGGAGTATTGGACTATCAATCAAGTAGAGGCTGGAAGGAGCAGTCTGCTTGCGAAACACTGAGAAAATTGCTTTTCCTTGAAGGCTTCTGAGGTTGATGTGGGCAGGGCAGTGTTCAGGCTGCTGTCAACTCTGTCTCCCTTAAGCCATATGTTGAGACATTTCTCTGTGGGCCATGCACATCTCTGCATATCTTGCAAGTGAAGCACTGATTGAATTTTGTTCCCAACTACCTTGTCAAAAATGTCTGATAGTGATACTGTGTCCCTCTGGAGCAAAGGGCAGGCATGTTGATTGCCCACTATAAAAGATTCAAAGGAGATAGCAGCCACCTGCAACACAGCATCATGACTGCTTTCAGATTGCCCAAGAAACCCAACATTGTCCAAAAGAAGACCAAAAAGTTCATCTGGCACCATCAGACTAATATGTCAAAATTAAGCATAACTGGCAGAAACCCAGAGGCAGCGACAACAGGGTACAGAAAAGATTCAAGCGCCAGATATTGATGCCCAACATTGGTTAGGGCAGTAACAAGTAGATGAAGCAAATGCCCAGTGGTTTCTGGAAGTTTCTGGTCTACAATCTCCAAAAGTTAGAAGTGCTGCTGATATACAACAAATCTTACTGTGCTGAGATTGCTTACAGAGTTTCCTCTAAGAACCACAAAGCCATCCTGGAAAGAGCAACCCAGCGGGCCATGAGTCACCAATCCCAATGCCAGGCTACACAGTGCAGAAAATAAATTGACATTTCCTGTGCAAGTTTTATTTGTTTTAAATAAAACCATAAAACTCTGCACAGGAAAACAAAGATTCAATTTCTTGACGCTCAGAGTTCTTCATGTACAGGTGTTAACTGGCCCTATTCACATTGCCTTGTAGAAACTAAGTTTGGGGGAACTGGCTTTAAAAAATGCAGATATTGTAACTACTAATATTGCTTTCAGTAATAAACTATTTTTGTCTCTGACCCAGGAGTCTAATACCTTCTACCATCCATGAAACTGTGACAGGCTAACTTGTTAACTTGCAAGTAGGGTAAAACTCAGACCCTCTGATATTCTCGATAGAACCTCTCTCTAGGAGGGATTTCACTGAACAACACTACATGACAGGTGGGGTACTAAGTGCTAGGGATACCAAACCAAAGTCACAGTTATTGCCTTCAAGGAGCCTCTGATGTCCAGATTGGGGCCTTACTGAGTTTGGTACTAGTAGAATTTCAGCATGACTAAATCACTAAGCTGGTGAACATACACGAAGGAAGATCAAACTCAGACTAAAAAAACCGTAGTCACAATTATGATTATAGCACAACAGGGTAGAAACCATATGGTGTTTGGTTCTCTGAGAATAGGCAAATTGTCTACAAATGGCAAGACCTGAGAAACACAGAGGTACATGGAGACTTTAAAAAGGCTTCAGGGGCACCTGAGTGGCTCAGTCATTTAAGCGACTGACTTCTGCTCAGGTTATGATCTCTCAATTCCTGAGCTTGAACTCCACATCGGGCTCTGCACTGACAACTCAGAGCCTGAGTCTGCTTCGAATTCTTGTGTCTTCCTCTCTCTCTCTCTCTCTGCTTCTCTCTCTCTCTCTCAAAAATTAATCAACATTAAAAAAAAAAAGCTTTAAAATAGTACCCTTCAGTGCTCAGTCTGCTAAGAAAGATGGCTTTAGATAAACTTGTTCTTTCTTTAACTCTTGAATACAGTGTCCTGAAGGGTGACTGTAGGAGCATCATTTTCTGGCTCAGAGAGCAATGAGTATGCCTGCTGCTGGTGATGTTGGTAAGTCAGATTTCTAACTCTGGGATTGCATCTAGAATAGGAGAGAAGGCAGGTACTATGTTAAATGTGGGCATGGCCAATGAACAAAACTATACTCTGAAGGCAGGAAAGTCACATATAGATGGAAAAGGATCTAGAACCTTAAGGCTGTGGTCTATGAAGCAGAATTGGATTCACATTCAGGGCCCAAGAAACTCTTAATTTTTAATAGATAGGGGCTCTGTCAGAAAATTGGACGAGGACTTATGACAATCAGGAAGTGAAGAAACTTAGCACATGAGGTACATTGTAGTCTAGGTCCGGCAGACAGTGCTAACGGTGCTAAAATAATTTAGTAAATCAACAGGGTATTCTAGGCTTATCTGATAAATTACATACAAATAGGTGCTACATACAACAATGGTCACCTGACAGTGACACTTAATACGTAACAACACAGGGACGCCTGGGTGGCTCAGTTGGTTAAGCGTCCGACTTCAGCTCAGGTCATGATCTCACGGTTCATGAGTTCGAGCCCCACGTCGGGCTCTATGCTGACAGTTCAGAGCCTGGAGCCTGCTTCTGATTCTGTGTCTCCCTCTCTCTCTGCCCCTCCTCTGCTCACGGTCTGTCTCTCTCTCTCTCTCTCAATAATAAATAAACATTAAAAAAATATGTAACAGCATAAAACCAGGTACTTTATACATATGGCAGGCATGAGTTTGGTCCTTGCACAGAGAGCAAGAATCCACTCATTCAACATGTGTATAGGGATAAAGCAGTGAATGACAGCATCCCTGTCCTATTTTATTCTAAATGAAGTTAAATCTAGCTCTGAGCCACTTTGGTCAAAGGAGATGAGAAATCCAGAATTTGTCATGTTTATTTGGGGGGGGGGATTCATTAGGGGTATCTTGTACCTTCTCCAGGTCTTACACACTCCAAAATATTATGAGACAGGCCCTCTGGTCTTCAGACTGTATTAGCTACCACTCCTGGGTAACTGTCATCCAAATCCTTATGGTCCGAGGCCACCCCTAAAAGTTATATGGCCTAGAACAAGAGTACAAATAGAGGTTCGTATGCCATATATTAAATATTTTAAAGTTATAAATCAAGCTGAAAAACTACTAAATAGACTAGATTCTATCATTCTATCTTGATAAATGTAATTTCGTAACAAGCTGGAAAGCCTGCTTTGAATTAAGAAATTGGGGACTTCTTGAAGTTCTGAATGTGGCAATGTAGGAAAGGTGGCTCCTGGTCCTACCTGTGGCTTGCCCTCTTTCTTTTCACACCCCAGCACTGTCCTGCCCAATAAGGGAACTTGCACACGTGTGTATATTGTCCAACTTGCACATACAAACTCTGTTTGCCAATCCCCACTTCTGACAAAAGGTCACATTTTAACTTTCCCTCAAGTGAGGGTGTACACACAGGTGCACAGCTGTCTTCAGGAAGATGGACCCTGGAAAGATACTGGTGCAGAACTTGGAAGCAGTTCAGAGTAATTTGGGCTGGGAATTCTGGGGTCTCATGTATGTAAAGCATGGCCTAAAAGAGTGAGGTGTGGGCTCTGGGTGTGCATGTCCTTTGTAGACCTCTTGCCCCATAAGGAGGGATGCAGCCAATGGAAGGCCAAAGCAGGGACCTCTAAAATGTTGGAGGCAGCATGGGAGCTTGTCTCACCCAGGTGTACAGGTGATACTGTCCATGTGGTTGGGTGATTCCACTAATTTTAAGCAAGGCTTGGGCCAGGGATCTAAAATTGGGATACTTGAAGTATAGGTCACCCATCTTGTTCCCTGAGATGCAGCACACTACTAAGTCAGCCATCATTATAAGAAGCCATGGCTCCAACTACTGTGTGGAAGTAAGGCACATGTCCTTGAATCTCTTGAAACCCATAAACCTATCCCCCTAAACATAGAAATATGTTTCCCAAATAGCTTTCTCTCTAGTTTTGGCCTTCTTCTTATTCTCCCAACTCTTGGTGTCTCCTGCCATCTGGAACAAAATAGCTATATAATCTCCAAGACTCTTGTGTTCTGAGCATCAAGCAACTTTTAATTTTGGCCTTACAACATTAAAGCCATTAGACACTCCCTGAGGCAGACTTGGCTACTTTCCTTGGATGGGGGAAGCAAAAACACCTACTGCTACCAGAACAAGATATAGATTAACACCTCAAATAGTTGCCCCACCAATGATAGGTATTAGTTATGGAGCAGCCCAGCGGGCTATATATGGAGATATAGTGGGTTTGCTTCCAGATGACTACAATAAAGCAAATACTGCAATACAACAAGTCAAATGATTTTTTTTTTGGTTTCTCAATGTATATAAAGTTATGTTTATACTATACTGTAGTCTCTTAAGTCTGCAATAGCATAATGTCTAAAACCCAATGTACATCCTTAGTTAAAGAATATTTTATTGCAGGGCACCTGGGTGGTTCAGTCAGTTAAGTGTCTGACTCTTGATTTTGGCTTAAGTCATGTTCTCATGGTTTGTGGGATGAAGCCCTGTGTTGGGCTCCATGCTGACTGAGCCTGCTTGGGATTCTCTCTCTCCCTCTCTGTCTGCCCTCCCCCTGCTCATGAGGGCTCTCTCAAAATAAATAAATAAATAAAAATTTTTAAAAAAGAATACTTTATTGCTAAAAAATGCTAACCCTCATCTGAGCTTTCAGCAAGTTGTAAAATTTTGCTGGTGGAGGGTGTTGTTTCGATGTTGATGGCTGCTGACTGCTCAGGATGGTAGTTGCTGACGATTCTGGTAATTTCATAAAATATAACAACAGTGAAGTTGCTGTACCTATTGACTCTTCCTTTCATGAACATTTTCTCTACAGCATGTGATGCTGTTTGATAGCATTTCACTGACAGTGAAGCATTTTCAAAATTGGAATCAATCCTCTCAAAGTCTGCTGCTGCTTTATCAACTAAGTTTATCTAATATTCTAAATCCTTTGTTGTCATTTTAACAATCTTCATAGCATCCTCACTGGGAATAGATTCCATCTCAAGAAACCACTTTCTTTGCTCAGCCATAAGAAGCAACTCCTCATCCATTCCTCTTTTATCATGAGATTGCATCTTCAGGCTCCACTTCTAATTCCAGTTTTCTTGCTCTTTCTACCACATCTGCAGTTACCGCCTTCACTGAAGACTTGAACTTCTCAAAGTCATCCATGAAGGCTGAAATTAGTTTCTTCCAAACTCCTGCTAATGTCAATATTTTGACCTCTTACCATGCATCACAAATGTTCTTATTGGCATCTAGAGTGGCGAATCCTTTCCAGAAGATTTTCAATTTATTTTGCCCAGATCAATCAGAGGAATCACTACCTATGGCAGCTATGGACTTATGAAATGTATTTCTTAAATAATAAGATTTGAAAGTTGAAATTGTTCCTTGGTCCATGGGCTGCAGAATGGATGTTGTTTTGGCAGGCATGAAAACAACACTAGTTGTACATCTCAGTCAGAACTTGGGTGACCACATGCATTGTCAATGAGCAGTAATATTTTGAAAAGAATATTTTTTTCTGAGTAATAGTCTCAACAGTGGGCGTAAAATATTCAGTAAGCCATGTTGTATACAGATGTGCTGTCATCCAGGCTTTATTGTCCCATTGATAGAACACAGGCAGAGTAGATTTAGCATAGTTTTTAAGGGCCCTAGGACTTTTGGAATGGCCAATGAGCATTGGCTTCAGCTTAAATCATCAGCTGCATTAACTCCTAACAAAAGAATCAGTCCAATTCTTGGAAACTCTGAAGTCACATATTGACTTCCTTCCAGCTATGAAAGTCACACATGGCATCTTCTTCCAGTAGAAGACTGTTTTGTCTACACTGAAAATGGTTAGTGTAGCCATCTTCATTAACCTTCTTAGCTAGATCTAGATAACTTGCTGCAGCTTCTACATCAGCACTTGCTGCTTCATCTTGCACTTTTATGTTTTGAAAATATAACATAAAAGTTTTCTTTAAATATTTTTTAATGTTTATTCATTTTTGAAAGACAGAGAGAGACAGAGCACAAGCAGGGGTGGGGTGGAGAGAGAGAGGGGGACACAGAATCTGAAGCAGGCTCCAAGCTCTGAGCTGTCAGCACAAAGCCCCACTCGGGGCTCAAACTCACGTACTGCGAGATCATGACCTGAGCTGAAGTCAGATGCTCAACTGACCGAGCCACCCAGGCGCCCCCATAAAAGTTTTCTTTAAATCTTGTGACCCAACCTTTACTAGCTTCAAACTTTTCCCTCACCTCTCTCATCCTTCATAGAATTGAAGAGTTAGGGTCTTGCTCTGGATTAGGCTTTGGCTTAAGAGAATGTTATGGATGGTTTTAATGGGGCTTTAGAGTGATTGGTGGAGATTAGAGCTGACAGCCAACAAAGAATTGTTGAAGACATCTTTGGTGCAAAAGGTGATTTTATTAAAGCAAGGGGACAGGACCCATGGGCAGAAAGAGCTGTTTTTTAAGTATGAGGGGTGACCATTTATATATTATGGAGTTGGGAGAGATAAAGTCAAGAGGAATTCTCTAAAGTGATTTTCGTATGTGAAAGAAGACTCATAAGATACTGGAGGCTTAGGGGCGCCTGGGTGGCTCAGTCAGCTAAGCCTCTGACTTCAGCTCGGGTCATGATCTCGCGGTCCGTGAGTTCGAGCCCCGCGTCGGGCTCTGTGCTGACAGCTCAGAGCCTGGAGCCTGTTTCGGATTCTGTGTCTCCCTCTCTCTCTGGCCCTCCCCTGTTCATGCTCTGTCTCTGTCTCAAAAATAAATAAACGTTAAAAAAAATTAAAAAAAAAAAAGATACTGGAGGCTTAGCTATTGTCAAGCTAAGGTTGCTTTTCCTTTAGTAAGGCATTTAACATTATGACTATAGGGGGTTCCTGGAGAAATATTTCACTCTGTATTTGCCTCAAGTATTTGTCAATGGGCTGCAGGTTATAAGGAGATTGAATTTTGCCTGCTGTTTCCTTCTTGCCTTTGTTCCCCACATCGCTATGGAGGGGAGGGTGATATTAGGGCTCCAGGAAACTGAGTCTATAGGTTTCTGGGGATTAGGCTATCAGATCACCTTTTTCTTATTTGCTAAGACATGTGTAAACTGATGGAGACTCACGTCTTGCATAACTATGATCTCTATCAATTAACCATTTGTTTTCTTTCATTTCCTTTGCTCTTGGGTAGTTGGGATTGTCTGAGGAATATTACACATATCCCACCTTGTTTTGGGGTGTGTGTGTTGTTAGCTTGTCCTTTGTCCTCAGCTTGCCTTATGCTCCCTCATCAGTTTGATCTATCCAGACCACTAAAATTTTTTCCATATTCCTTATCATTTATGAGTTTACTAGAGTAGCTCTTGTAATTTCCTTCAAAAACTCTCCCTTTGCATCCACAACTTGGCTGTTTGACACAGAGGCCTAGCTTTCAGCCTATCTTGGCATTTATGCCTTCCTTATTAAGCTTAATCATTTCTAGCTTTTGATTGAAAGTGAGAGATGTGAGACTCTTTCTTTCCCTTGAACACTTAGAGGCCATTGTAGAGATATTCATTAGCCTAATTTTAATATTGTTGTCTCAGAGACTAGGGAGACCCAATGAGAAGGAGAGAAACCTGTTCCAGGTCGGTGTAACAGTCAGAATAGAATACACACAGCATTTCATGATTAACTTTACTGTCTTATCTGGGCACAGTTCATGGTGCCCGAAGATAATTCCAATAGTAACATCAAAGATTCACTGTTCACAGATCAGCATAGCAAATACAATAACAATGGAAACACGTAAAATATTGTGAGAATTATCAAACTGTGAAACAGAGATAAAAAATGTTCAACAACTTTTGGAAAAATGACTCTGATAGACTTGCTTAACACAAGGTTGCCACAAACTTTAATTTGCAAAAAGCACAATATCTGCAAAGCACAATAAGGCAAAGTGCAATAAAACAAGGTATGCCTATGCATATTATCTCATTCATTTCTTTACAACAGTCTTATTGAGAAAATGAAACGAAAGTTCAGGAAGATTAAACAACTTGCTGAAGGTCGTAAAAGAGAAGAAGAGAATACAGTTTCAGAGTTCTGTCATTCAAGGACCATGCTCTCTCCTCATCCATACTACCATCTACCACACCTAAGAGCCTTAAGGAATTCAGAAACAAATTTATGAAACTATCAGCCCAAAGTGTATAATCTTGTGTACCTGTTCCATCCATTAGAATAGATCCTATTGTTTTTTGAGATTTGTTTTTTGATATTCCAGAGCATTACAAAAGATTCAATGAGAGAAAAATTGGAACCTGTTAGATGACACATTTCTATTATATAATCTTGTAGCATTTTACCAAAATATAGACTGTATGTTGTACAGCACTAGGGAATTCATCAAATCATTTTGCATCATTGTTTTAGTTCCAAAAGACCACTAAGATGCTCAGCAAAAAAGCCAAACATTGTCAAACATAAAATTAAATAAACATAACTTGTAGATAAAAGAGAATCTATTGTGGAATGTTGTTTGGTCAGTTCTTATTGTTTTCCATCTTTTTGTTTCTTAATTCCCATTCTGCTTAGGGCAGCTGTGTTCTCCTAAAGGGCAGGGCAGAAGAACTCTCCAGGTCTGGTTTTGTTGATGTTTTTATATTGCTCATTGTGAGTTTCAAGAATGATCACCCAGGGTGAAGAACAAAGATTTGCTATACTGTAAACTTTTAAATCATGGAACATAAAACTTTTCCCCCATTTATTTTTATGTTAAAATTGAGACACCATCAAATCCAGACCCTAGTTGCCTCACTGACACACTTAAAAAGAAAGTAGGGGAAATAACCAGGAAGAGGGGAAAGGAGACACGCTTGAGGATAATTTCACGAGGTCCTGGCCTTTGCCTGATCCTATGGGGAGCTCGGGAGCACAACTTATACCTCAGGGTTTATCCAGCCTTGAGTAAAAAAAGCTCAGCTTTCATATTCAGGCACCAATCAATGACTATGTTTCCCCTCAGGCAATTCTGAATTTCTGCCAGTACTGGCAAAGCAGTTCATTGGAAACAAAGCAAACAGAAGCTGAAAGATGGCCCCCAGAACTGATCAAAAGGATCAGAGAGCTACAAGTGGTACACAGACAGTATCAGCTTTGCCAGAGACCATCTAATCTATAGTTTGTAATTTTTTCACTGTAGGTTTGACTTTCTTGATCAATAGACAAAAAGTCAATTAGCATCCAGTAGTGGTAGAGGAAGAGGGTCTTGGTGATTTGAAATGTTAGAGTAGCTTGTGAAATTTAGACAACCCCCTACCCAAGATTCTAAGGGAGTCAAATTGGTAGGACTACGGTCACATGTTCTTATGTAGCATAAAAAGCTTTCAGGCAATTGATCACTAAATATGCCCTGTGTCACCAGGACTATAGAGAAGGCAAAATGTTTATCTGACTCAGTCCTTATCTAAAGATGCTCACACTATAGTTGTTGAGATGAAATTCACACGCATGAAACAAGTATGAGCAACACCAACACTATATAATTAGAGACTGTTGGATTCCGAGAAAAGAGAAATAGACTCCCTTTGGCTATACTTTTTCAGAGACTCACAGTATGAGTGGTGAATAAGGTCAGATCAAGCCCATGCATGCAGTCATTCAACCAATCTAAGTGGGCCAGATGACAAGCTTGTTAGGGCTGAGGGCTGGCAGGACAGATCAGAAGATAGTATTGTAAGTACAATGATAAAATGTGTACTTTGGAGAGTTATTTGGGTGTTATTAATACTTTTTAGTAGGAAGTTCAATTATTGTATTTTATTGAATCTAAGATGTTATGAAATGTAAAATTTGCCATTGTTTTATTCAGCATTAGGAAAGAAAAAACCCTTCCAGTTAGGCAATGCAATACCTTCAATGTCTCACAAATCCCAATTGCAGAGGTATTGTAATGTGAAATAAACATTCATTTAAGAACTGATGAAATGGGGCTGTAAGAGACATGATTGGGCTTAATCCTTTCCTCTGGCTGTCTTTTGCTTTTAGAGGACAGACAGAGGAGTGCCCACTTTTCCCCTTCTATAGTACTTAGTCCTGTCAGTCTCTGCATTTCCTAAGGGGAGAAGAAAAATGATAACAAGGCTTTTGGTTTCTAGCACTTACTCTAATAGAACTAGCTCAGTAGTATAATGAGGCCAGTAATAGTATCTGAAGTAGTAGCTAATATTGATCAGATGCTTAGTATAAATTCAGCACTGGGTTAATTGCTTTTTACCCATTACTTAATTTAATACTTAATCTGTTGAATAAAGGTATTAGTGTATCCATTTTACTGATAAGTAAACTGAGATTTAAAGAGGTTATTCAATTTACCTGAGGTCACACAGCTGGTAACTACCTGAGCTGAGACTGGGATGCAGGTCTGTCTACCTCCCAAGTTTATGTTTTTACTCACTATGCCAGTAGGCGATTTGATAAGACCCGATCTCCTGTGAAGGAAGAAGACATTTCATTGCAGTCAGCATTTACATCTGTTCTTAGGGATCGTTCAGAAAGCAAAAACGGTCATACCAGCTAAAGAGAAGACTGAGTGACCCACCTTAAATTATGACTATACTTCTGATGTCACTCTTGCATAACCAGTCTTTACACAGTCTTTGCGAATTATACTGCTGGATAATGAATTTTAAATTGCACGTCTAAGTAGACTAAGAACTCTATAGTTAGTGGGTTATATTTAAGTGACCACAGAATAGATAAGGTGCACAATTAAAGAGTACATTTCTTCCAAACCCTTAATTTGTGTTAGGATACTCAATTACCACCCTCTGTGTGCAGGCATGAATTTTGATCTAGTAGCAATGAGGTCAGGCCCAGAAGTCTGCAGATTCAGAATTATTTATCAACAAGCATTACTTAACCCACGTTTGACACAACTGTTTACGTTCACAGGCAATTTGGGGTGTCTGAATTTAGAACAGGTTAGCTAAACCTTGATAAACCTGAGGTAATAGAATTTTGGGACAGAAGTGTCAGTTTGCTAGCATCTTTTTTTTAAAGTTTTTTTTTTTAACATTTATTTATTTTTGAAAGACAGAGAGACAGAGCATGAGCAGGTAAGGCGGTGAGAGAGAATGAGAGCGAGACACAGAATCCAAAGCAGCTTCCAGGCTTGAGTTGTCGGCACACAGCCTAATGTGGGACTTGAACCCACAAACCGTGAGATCATGACCTGAGCCAAAGTCAGGTGCTTAACTGACTGAGCCACCCAGATGCCTCAGTTTGGTAGCATCTTAATGAGGTTAGTCCAATCACCCTATAAACTAGACCAGTGATTCTCAAACTTTTGGGTCTCAGGAACCCTTTACACTCTTAAAAAATATTGAGGACCCCAAGGAGCTTTTGTTTATGTGGGTTTTATCTATGACTATTTCCCATATTAGCAATTAAAGTGGGGAAATTTAAAAAGCATTTATTAATTCATTTGAAATAATAATGCAATTACATGAGCTAAAATGATACCAGATAAGATACTTTCTAATGACCAATATTCTTTAAGAGTTTTTGTCAAAATTTTTTTATTATGGTAAAATATAAATGACATAAAATTGGCCATTTTAACCACTTTTAAGTGTACAGTTCACTGATATGAAATGTATTCACATTGTTATGAACCATTCATTTATCTCTAGAACATTCTCATCTTCCCAAACTGAAATTCATACTCATTAAACAATAGTAACTGCCCTTCATCTTCTTTCCTCAAGTCTCTGGCAACCACCATTCTACTTTCTGTTTCTATAAATTTGAGTATTTCTAGCTACCTCATAAGTGGTATGTTATACCTATAAGTAGAATCATGTAATATTTGTCTTTTTGTGACTGGCTTATTTCACTTAACACAGTGTCTTCAGGGTTTACCCATGTTATAGCATGTGTCACAACTTCATTCTTTTAAAAAGCTGAATAATATTCCATTGCCTATGTATATACCCCATTTTAAAAAATCCATTTATCTTTTGACAGATATTTGAGTTGCTTCCACCTTTGGGCTATTGTGAAGAATGCTGCTATGAACATTAATAAACAAATATCTGCTCATGTCTCTGCTTCCAATTCTTTTGGATATTTATCCAGAAGTGGAATTGTTGGATTATATGTTAAACTCAAAATATGTTTAATATTTTGAGGAACTGTCATATAGTTTTCTTGGGCCAACGTTTTTTATCACTACCTATTTTTTGCTAAAAACAAATTGTTGTTTGTTTAAAAAATTTTTTATTTGAGTATAGTTGACACTAAAACTTTTAAAACACATCATTAATAATATTGAAATATTTTTTATTTTTCTTGGATTTTGTTCAATAACAAAACATTTGATGAGTAGCTCATGGATTTGATATATGATGTAAAGAATTATGAGTTCTTTGGACTCATAAGTATTGGGGATATAGCAGTGAACATAATAGACTCCTTGCCCCCAAAGGTGAGCTATAGCTTACTATAAAAGTTCTGAAATGGTGATCTACAAGTGGTCTGAGGGCTTTCTTGTCTGTCAGAAAAATCAACAGTTCATAACTATTATTATTTTTTTATTTTCAGAGAGAAAGAGAGAGAGAGCAAGGGAGGGGCAGAGAGAAAGGGATAGAGAATTCCAAGCAGGCTTAGTGCTGTCAGAGCAGAGACCAAAGTGGGGCTCAATCCCATGACTGAGAGCGTGACCTGAACTGAAATCAAGAGTCAGATGCCTAACTGACTGAGCCACCGAGGCACCCCAACAGTTCATTATTATGCCAGCGTCTATCCTTCACCAGTGGTGCAATGGCGGACAACCTTGAGAGATAGTTCCAGTAGTCTGTATCCCTGTCCTCTCAAGAATTGAGATAAATGGTCTTTATCTGGTAATTGTGGTTGAAGGTGTTAAAATTATCTAGATATTTCCTCCCCCCCCAGCCTATTCTTCTTTTATTAGCCTTCCTTTCCTCTAAAATTATCACCTGCTAATATGCAGCTGCATATTTGAGTGTGATGAGTTTTTTTGGTGCAAATATGCTCCAGTAATCACCTATGTCAACATATCCCAGTTCACAACAGATTTGCCACAGGAGAACTTTAAATTAAAAAATAACAAGATTCACTTATGGTTTTTTTAAGTTCAAAGTCAGCAGGATTTGTATGAATTATAGGAAGGTGAAAAACAGTAAATATGAAAACTATGACTTCTGATTTGTTATTCTTCTGAACAGGTAAGGACACAGATCCAAACACTCAATGGACTCTATGCTATGAAAGTTATCATTATAAAACAGTGAAACACTCCTTTAACTGTGACAGTTTATACATTCCAGTGAAATTTGGTTTTAAACCTGAACACAGGGAATACACTGGAATGACGCAAACACTTCCTAAGGATTAAAAGTACACATAAAAAAATCCATGAAAGAAGCCCTTGATTACTTATTGTTTCTTCTGCAAGACACACTAATGTTACATACCAGAAGAAGAAGAAGAAGAAGAAGAAGAAGAAGAAGAAGAAGAAGAAGAAGGAGGAGGAGGAGGAGGAGGAGGAGGAAGAGGAGAAGAGAAAGAAGAAAAAGAAGAAGATAGCATTGGTAGTAATAAACAGTGCAAATCATACTTCAGGAAAAACAAAGAGTAGTATGATATTAGAATGAAGGCAAAGAATACTACAGAAAAAATTTTGAAATACATTCTATAGTAAGATTCATGACTGACAGCATAGAGTGTGAGCATGTCATAGGCTATTGTTAGAGAGTGCATTTCACTTGTTTTCATGTCTCTCTTGATACAGAGGATGATTCCAAGTTTCTGATATGGTCTGTTTTGGTTATTCAGCTCTAGCCTGTAACTGATGGCAATTCTGCTGGCTATAACATCCACCAGCATAAAAGGAGAAGCCATTCTCACAGAAAAGAGCGAAAAAGCAGTTCAAGCAATTTCGTGTTAGAATCAACTATGACTTAACTATAAGAGACTCTTAAATACTGAAAACAAACTGAAGGTTGATGGGGGGTGGGGGAGAGGGGAAAGTGAGTGATGGGCATTGAAGAGGGCACCTGTTGGGATGAGAAACAAACAAACAAACAAAGAACGAATTGTGCCTTAAAAAAACCATGTGAGTTGGGTCTGGGTGTCAGAGCATTCATTCATTCATTGTTTCAATATTTATTGGGTGCTGGAATGGGCCAGGCACTTTGGTAGGCACTGGGTATATAGGGTGAGCAAAATAAACTGTCCTTAGATTTGTTTCTTGATGTTCTAATTTTATTAATTCCATAATTATACTGGTTTGGTTCTTGTGCCAGTTATTAAATATTGTCTCTTACCTCCACACCCACTCCTCTTATTTGAGATGCCAGAGCTGGGACCATGCATACTACATTTCTGCTTTGCCAGTTTCTCTCTGTTAGGGACTTTTTTTTTTTTCAAGTTTATTTATTTTGAGAGAGAGAGAGAGAGAGAGAGTGAGCCATGGAAGCAGGGGTGGGGCAGACAGAGAGGGAGAGAGAGAATCCCAAAAAAGCTCCACACTGTCAGCATACAGCCAGATTCCACCCCCCCCCCCCAAATCTTCTAAGTTTTAATTATTCCAACCTCTTCTCTTTGTTCCCCACCCCTGGGGTGGAAACTCCCTTTTGCAATGAATCTGTATCTCTATATCTACATCTATATTTATATCTAATATATATATATATATCTCTTGTATCTGATCTTTCTGTTTTTCTTTTTTGATTCTTCAGTAACTAGATAACAATTCTTTAACTCCTTTGGTTAAAATAACTAATGGTTTCTGGCTCCTGATTGAACACTGGTTAACACAGTCTTAATTTGTTTTGTAATTCTCTTTTACAGATCTCATTTGTTTTCATTTTATAATAAGTTCTTATCTTATCATAAACATGCCAGCACAGAGAACTCTTGCATTTTTTCTGTTCTTTATGTTTCCAGACCACATATGGTATGCCATGTTCCTTTCCTTATTACTGTTTTCTTTGCTGAGTATATGTGCATAGTCGCTTTGTGTTTTCTTTTATCTTGCCTTGTTCATACTTAATATTTTTCATAAATTTTCTTTTCATCTTGTTCATCCATAACCTGGACAATTCTTTTCTAGACATGTTTTACTTTGATGCAGTGTGGGTAAATCTCCCTTGGCATCCTTTCTATCTAACAAGTGTTTGTCTTTTCCTATACCTACAGTTTGAGGATTCATATCAAGAACAGATTTATTAAGATCCATGAAATGAGAAATGAATGCACCATATTTCCTTGTTATACAATCTCAGTAGTTGTTATGTAATGAAGTCTCTCCCTGCTGGACTATGACCTTTCCTGATTTCAGAAGTCTCTCCATAAATATGAATCATGCTGAAACATGTTTTTATTTTTATTTTATTTTATTTATTTTATTTTAATTTTTAATGTTTATTCATTTATGAGAGATGGAGAGAGACAGAGCATGAGTGGGGAAGGGGCAGAGAGAGGGAGACACAGAATCTGAAACAGGCTCCAGGCTCTGAGCTATCAGCACAGAGCCTGATGCAGGGCTCAAACTCACGAACTGCGAAATCCTGACCTGAGCTAAAGTCAGATGCTCAACTGACTGAGCCACCCAGGTGCCCCCATGTTTTTATTTTAAAATGAAAATTTAAGGGCAACTTGTATTAGGTGTATAACTAAGTACTGTTTATGAAGAAACTTCTTACTTTATCTTTTAGGTTACAAAAATAATGTACCTTCAAGATTAAAGAAAAAAAATGCATCATACAACTTTAGTATCCTTGCTACTACTAATTGGTCCAGGACCTAATATTGGACTCTAGTCAGATATCTATGATATATATAATCTTTTGTAAAAGCTCTGCCCAACAAAGACCTCCAATATTGCATAGTGAATGCCCAAAACAATCAGATAGTCTTTTTGAGGGCATTTGAAGATGACATCCAAAAGAAATAATTTGGTAGTTGTGGGAATAGCAGAAATAGAGTTAAACAGTATTCAAATCTCCTTAAAAGTGGAGTACCAGAATTGGGATTGAGAGGTTAATGTTGTGTTGATGATGAGAATACGAGTTAATGTCTTATATGTTAAGACATTCTGGTTCTGGAACTGTTTGTTATTCCTACAAGCCATGTTGTTATCTCTCGGTAAACCACAATTACTTAACATGGCTTGAAACTTAAAAGAGTGTTAACTTTTAACTTGTTTCTGGTTGTTTACTATTACATGTAAACAGCCTTATGTACATAGTTTTAATCTTCTGTTGAATTATTTCCATAGCATAAACTGTCAGAAGTGGCCTTAATTATTTCAAGAAATAAATATTATGATTTTTGCTACCTATGTTGCCATATTACTTTTCAGAAGAATTGTAGGAGTTTGTCAGCAAGATTTGAATATAGATTTAAGTACAGTCTTGTGCATTTTTTTAAGTTTTTTTAGTTTTATGGGTACATAATTGTACATCAAAACCTTCTTAGTTTGTATTTCTTTGATTTATAAATATTGTCAAGAAATTTTTTGATAAACTTTATGCAGATCACAAGTCCACATGCTCAATGGACCAGCAGGCAAAACTTCAAAGCTTCTAGTTAATGATATTTGACTCAGCAATGTGTAAATCTTAGATTGAGTTCTATTATTTGTGCACTTGAAAACAAAGATCTGATTAAACGTAAACCACAGTATAAGATTGACAGGCTTCTGCTTGGACTAGACATGATCTCATCAGTGCTTCAACAAAAGACTACTCTTAATTGCATTAATTTTGATGGAAGGATTAGCTTTTATTCTCTTTTATTTTGGTCTTAACTAGCAGAAATAATCAGAATTAAATGATTGATCTCAGAAATCTTTTGCTCCTAGACCAATTTTCCACTTGAACCCATCTATAATTGCCAAGATAATACTTTTGCTTGCTTCCACTATTATACTACTATCATTTTTAATAGGATGTTTTCAAATTTTATGGTGGTCCTAAAAAGGAAAAGTCTTCCAATTTTGTTTTGAGGGCTTTGATAGCTAGGAACTTCTAGCACGGCAAGGCAAGAAAGCCCCAGTTAACATTTGTTCTTGATCTACTCTGTAGTTTTAAGATTATCTGTACTGAAGTGGAGAAGGTAATGTGGAAGAATTCAGTCAAGATGGTGAACTGAATACAATCTTTTTTGCCCCACTTCATACACACAAATGCTGGATTAAAAAAATAATACTAACTTAAGGAATATATACCCAAGCTCAAAAGCAGGAAAGAAAATTCTCTGGAAACCTATAGAGACATAGCAGGTAAAAGGAGCTGAAGCCTTGTTGTCCACTGGAGGAAACAAACTGACCTATGCCTTTGAGTTGGGCAAATCTAGGTATGGGACCTGAGGGAGCTGTGAAATTACTACGCTGTCCTCAAGTGGGGATCAGGAAGCCCGAAGGCCAAGAGTTGTTGCAAATGTGAGCCAATTTGCCATGGATGGAAATAGAACAACGTGCAAGTGAAGGAGACCTCAGGGACTACTCAGAGTGGGAGTTACCCTAAACGTGGACTATCCACAGGGCACCTGGGTGGCTCAGTTGGTTGAGCGTCCTACCTCGGCTCAGATCATGATCTCATGGTCTGTGGGTTCAAGCCATGCGTTGGGTTCTGTGCTGACAGCTCAGAGCCTGGAGCCTGCTTCAGATTCTGTGTCTCCCTCTCTCTCTGCTCCTCCCCTGCTCACAATCTGTCTCTGTCTGTGTCTCTCTCTCTCTCAAAAATAAACATTAAAAAAAGGGTTTTTTTAAATGTGGACTTCCCAAAGCCAAGAAACAAATATAAAAATATATGAAACCCATAGGGTTCAGAAATGAGTAACAATGAAACCATCTCATACAGAGGCTCCCATCACCCTGCTGCTCACAGGACACCATATAATTCTAGCTGAAGGGAAACTCTCAGATAAAAAATATAAAATCCATTCAGAGTACATTGATGTGGGGTGCCTGGGTGGCTCAGTTGGTAAGCACCCGACTCTTGAATTCGGCCCAGGTCATGATCTTGCGGTCCATAAGATCAAGCTCCTCTATGCTGATTCCCTCTGCCTTTCTCACTGCCCCTCCCCTGCTTGCACTCTCTCTCAAAATAAATAAATAAACTTAAAAAAAAGAATACATTTATGTTTGAACTACATTTTTAAAAAATTAACATTAAATACCTCCTAGTGAAATGGTAGAATATCAATGAAAAAGTCTTCTAAAACAGAAGATTGACAAGAGAGGAAAACAATCAGGTTCCTTATCAGCAAAACAAATCCCAGAAAACAGAGATAATACCTTCAATGTATTGAGGCTTCATTATGATTTTGTGAATGTATACTTTCATTTTCAATAGTTGTCAAAATAAAACTCTATACCACGATTAATTATCATTGAAGAGTAAGAGCAAAAGACTTTTTCATATGTACAAATACTAAGAGAGCTTGTTATCCATAGATGCTTGATGAAAAAACCACCGGAGAATGTACTTTAGCAAGAAGAATGTATCTAGAAGCAGGAGTGGACCTGGACAACCATAACTGACTTTAGAAAAAAAAAAAAATCACAGCTGAATTTTAAAAAGTGTGTCACTTCCAATTTTGCCTTGGGAAATACATTTCTATTCAATGTCATATATAATGTTGATAGACAAATTCTTGTCTCTGCAAAGTTTTCCAGGAGACACTGATGTTATAACTGTCATGAGATGGATCAAAAACATTTGGTTTTCTTAACATAATGCCCAGACTTGTACCACAAGTATCACAAACTCTTCAAAATGAAAATTACACATTCACACAATCATAATTAAGCCTATGGCTGGGGGCTGAGTAAAAAGAAGGGTCAGCTTTTTATTTGGACTTAACTGTTATAAATTCCAGTAAGTGTTAACACCTAAAGTGAGATGGAATTCCTAGGATTAATCAAGAATAAATTACCTGAATCCATAAACATCCTAAACTTAGTCTGATGTGAGTCTATCCTCATTACCTTTGACTTTTTTGTAACCTTTCAGCCTCTTTCTTGAATTAAAGGGTTTAAAGAAGACTACAATCTTATTACTGCAAACCTGTATTTCTGTGGTTTGTAATGGGCATATTAGCAGTTCTGAGGTCGACCTCAACTTTTCAATACCTTACCATTTGATATCTCATTTTGAACGTGTTATTTTCTACTTGCTCCTGCCATTAGCATTTTTCTTTGTATGAGGTCAGGTGAGTTACTTCAAGGTGAAAACAGTTGCTCAAATAAATTTAGCACAGAGCCTTTGCTCAAATAGTTTACTGAATTTTAGTTGACTTAAGAAACATAGTGTCCTATTTCTCTGATGCTGCAGTTTTTAACATATTCTAGGATGTTGATGAGGAAGTATGAGTGTAAGACATGGTCCCTAACTGTGTGGAATATACAATCTGTTGGGGAGATGAGGCATGGGAAACAGGATAGGGCCAGTTTATAGGTGTCTCTACTGACAGATTTGAGTAGCTTGGATTTGATCTGACAGGGAATAGAGATATGTTGACTTTCCAGAGTAAGCAAGTGAGATGCCCAAAATGATGTTTCAGAATAGTATAAGCAGAAATCCAAACATTGTCTAATAATCTTCACAATTACAGCCAATTCTGTATGATCCATATCAGGCTCATTTGCCTATTGTGAGAATTAATTTCAGCAGATATTTAGACTAAAAACTGGAATTAGCCTGTCATTCAGCAGGCTTGTGGACTGCCTTCCTCACCATCTGTTAACATGCTCTTTGGAATGCAAATTTTAACATTTGCCTATACAAAACATAATTAGAAAGAAAATACTGCTGTCAAAATCATAAAACCCAACATAATTATTTCCTCTATCATCATCCTTTTTGGCTGAACTCTGCATATTTTTGCATTATAAACCACTGTCTTTAATGGCTTCTTTATGATACAACACCACACTGTGTTTCTTCTTAAATTATAAAAATAATACAAGGAAAATATCATTGTGATCAGGTTGTGGGGAAGGACTTCTTAAACAAGACACAAAATGCAATTCACAAAGCAAAACATCAGCATTATGTATGGCTGCATATGTTATCCCCTGCACAACTCCAGGGTGGGCCATTCACATAGATCCTGATGTGAATACCTCCCCCAGAGTGTGTAATGTGGTGGCCTGGTGAAAAATGGATGGATTTCACAAAAGACACTATAAACGAACTTAAGAAGGAGGACAGAATAGAGAAGATATTTTCAGTGTCTAAAGCCAACTAAGAATATCTAGAAAAACATACCCAATCATAATATAATGCAAGCCACAATGTGAGTCACATATGTAATTTTAAATTTTCTAGTAGCCACATTATAAAAAGCAAAAATATACAGGTGAAATTAATTTTAACAATAATTTTATTTAACACAATACATCTAAAATATTATCTTAACATAAAATCAATATAAAATTATTGAGATATTTTACATTGTTTTGGTATTGAATCTTTGAAATTTGGTGTGCATTTTACACTTACAGTGCATGTCAGTTTGGACTAGCCATACTTCATGGACCCAGTAGCTCATGTCTGAATAGTTAATGATTAGTGGCTAGTAGTTACTATTTTGGACTGCACAGCTCTAGAATATAAACTATACTCCTGGAAATCAACAAATAAAAGGAAACTTAGAAAAAAATGGGGAAAAGATACAATCAAACAGTTTATTGAAGGAGAAACTTGAAATCTTAAGAGATATTCAAACTCTTTAGGAAAAATTAATCAAGAAGATACAACTTTATATATAACAATTTTGCAAAAATTGGATATTACCAACTATTGGCAAAAATGTGTAGAAATGGGAGTTCTTGTGATCTGCTGGTAGAAATGTAAGCTGTTGCAGACATTTCTAAAGAGGAATTTGGCTTTCTTGTACTTAGAGCAACATGATGTGGTAAGTGAAAAAATAACACAATGAGTTCTACAGCAAATGCCACTTATTTACATTCAAACACACAAACTCCACAAACCCCACATATTTTACAGGAATATATGCATATTTATGGACACATAATTACAGTGGGTGTTGGGGGTAGAGGGAGAAAATGGGATGAGGAATAAAAATGGAAAAATGTAATACCACTCACGGTGAAAAGTTCATAATGCAAAGTTCTCATTCTAAATTCCCAAAACCTCTTCTACTGATTCTTTTTTTGGGGGGCGGGGGAGGGGGTTTTCTTTCTTTTCTTTTTTTTCCTTTCACATTTTAGAGGGAGAGCTTCACAATTTCTGCTCACCATTTTACATATCTCTCTGTAAGAAAGCTTCATCTGACTTAAATTGTCTTCTCTATGCCAAATCCTCCTATGTCTGTATCTCCAACCAAGTCCTCTTGGACTACCTAGTTTTCTTACTTCCTAGTGCACATTTTCCAAACTCAACACCATGAGCATTCTCTTCCTCTCCATGCTAGGTACTGCTCTCTTTCTAAGCTTTCTTACATCTACCACCATCATTCCTCCAGTCTCAAGAGGAGCATTTATGGTCTTCTTTGACTCTTTCCTCTCCTTGTCCATAGCATCTAGGTAGTTATTGAGACTTCTTGTTTTTACTGTGAACATCATTGCTATCTTATTCTCAGTGCCATGCTCTAAACCTAAAGAACTCACACTCTGCCTTTAGTTTTTTGTTCTTGTTTTTATAAAAATACTTTATTTTTTTACTGTTTATTTATTTTTGAGAGAGTGCAAGTGGGGGTGGGGCAAAGAGAGGGGGACAGAGGACCTGAAGCAGGCTCTTTGCTGACAGCAGTGAGCCCAATGTGGGGCTTGAACTCATGAACTGCAAGATCATGACCTCAGCTGAAGTTGGATGCTTAACTGACTGAACCACTCAGGTGCCCCAAAAGACTTTATTTTTTAAGAGCAGTTTTAGGTTCACAGCAAAATTGAAGGGAAGGTATAGAGATTTCCCATATGCTCCCTGCCTCCACGTATGCATAGCCTCCTCCATTAGCAACATCCCCAACCAGGGTGATACATTTGTTACAATTGAAGAACCCACACTGACACATCATAATTACTCAAAGTTCATAGCTTACAATAGGGTTCACTCTTGGTGGTGTACATTCTAGAGGTCTGGATAAATGTATAATGACATGTATCAATCATTATAGTATCATGTAGAGTATTGTCACTGTTTTAAGAATCCTCTGTGCTCTACCTGTTCACCCTCCACACTCACCTTTAGGTTTTCATTCCTCTAGTCCATTTGCAAATCGCCAAATCTCCCTATAGCACTGTGTTCATCATATTGCTACCTTCCTCTAAGCTGCAAATGGTGCCAATAGTGAGATTATTGTCTTTTGGCTGCTCAGCACTTATTTCTCCTTCACACCTCAATTCCTTTTGGGGGAATTATCTCTTGTCAGTCTGGAAAAACTATTAATCCAGTACTCAGCTTCTTCAGCAATGAGAAGGACCCAAGCTAGGGCTTTGAAACTCTCTATCCATCTATTTGAATCCTTAGCAGTGTAATAAAGAGATCAAATATGATTGGATATTCATTCACTCTAGCCATCCTTCTGGTTCCTGCTTTTTAGTCCTCAGAGGTCACTTTGCTTTCTAATATTTCCAGACCTGGTTCTCCAGCCTTCTGGGGTTTCTGATATTTATCCTATAAACTCTTCTCTTGAAGTTTGCCATAGTTAGTTTCTGATGCTTGCAAGCAGAGCCTGACTGATACCTTCTCTGCTGTACAAAGAACAAACTTCTTTCCTGGTTTCAGATCCTCTACGATCTAAACCCAGCCTTATTTTCTTTTATTCACCAAAGTCACAGCCAGGTCAGTAACTCCCCAACTCTGGAAAATGGCATGTTAGTTTTGCTTCTGTGCTTTATAAAACCCTGGAATGATCTACTCTCTTCTGTGCATTTATACCTATTTACTGATTCTTCAAGGTTCTGTTCAGGATTTCTTTTCTCTACGAAAACAAGCATTATGCTCTATATTGTCTTCCACTATCTTTGCAATCTGTTAGTACTTAGTGTCTGTTAATAATTTTCTGGTTGGAATCATATAATTTTGCAATTGTGGGAATATTTGATGATCCAATCTCCTACCCCTCCAGATTAAAAAAAAAAAATTTATGGTTTATTTATTTTTGAGAGAGAGAGAAACAGAGCACGAGCAGGGGAGGGGCAGAGAGAGGGGGAGACACAGAATGTAAAACAGGCTCCAAGCTCTGAGATGTCAGTGCAGAGCCCAACGTGGGGCTCAAACCCATGAACCATGAGATCATGACCTGAGCTGAAGTTGGATGGTTAATCAACTGAGCCACCAAGGCACCCCTCTCTAGATTGTTTTTGACTGAGAGCCTATGCCTCATCCATTGTTGGAAGTCTTTCTTACATGGAATGGAGATTTGTCATCCTATAACTCGTTAGTTCCTTTGCTGATTTCAGCTTGATACTCAAATAAACTAAGAATATCTTAAATATAGATTTAGCTAGTAAGCTAGTCCTTCCATCTTTGTGTCATCTGAGAACTTGGTAAGGCTACCTTCAATGTCTTTATGTTATTGATAAAAATATGAAAGAAAACGGGGCCAAAGACTAGTACTCTCTTGGATACATATATTCTGATACATGGATATGATATTTAACTAGCTATGAATCACTTAATGATTTGCATTTCACATATTTTCCAAAATAATGTTGTAAGAGACTTTGTGAAAAGCTTTGCTGAATCAAGATGCACAAATCTGTGATATTCCCCTGAGATACTAAGATAATCTAGTTATTCTACCAAAAAGAAATGGGTTATTTTGTCTTGGTTTGTTCCTAGTGAATTCATGTCAGCTGATGATCACCACATACCTTTGTAAATGTTCCCCAACAGTTTAATAATCCATTCTAGACTTTAAGGCAATTACATTTTCTCTCTTTACTAGCCTTGGGCTGTAACACCCTCACCACCTCTCTTTCCCCTTGATTTGCATTTTAGTATGCATTTGAAAATTATGAAAATGATATATGGTCATCATAAAATTATTCACATGTAACAGAAATGTACAAAGAAAGAAATAAAATCTCCCTCCCAATCAATCCTGGTGTTGACAGATTGGAATGTATACTTCTAGACATTTTTCATGTACTAACAAACATTCTTCAATAGTTTTAAAATGAGATCATACCCTACATACTGTATTGCAACTTAGTTTTTTCACCTAACAATATATCATTAACATCGTTCTGTGTGTGTCATATAAAGCGATCATATTTACTCAATGGGTGCATGGAATTCCTTTGTAAACACTGCAGAAATGCCCTCTTATACATGTGTCTCTCTTTCTCCATCTCTTTTTCTACATGTTCTCCCTTAAGACTAAAGAGGAAACTACCTAGAGAAAAAAGGGAGGAAGGAGCCCTGCTCAGTCCCAGGGGCTCTTTTTTTTTAATAGTTTGATATGAAGACACTTTTATTTTTTTAAATGTTTATTTTTGAGAGAGAGAGAGAGATTTAAAGACAGAGACAGAGGGGGGGAGAGAGAGAGAGAGAGAGAGAGGTAGAATGAGTGGGGGAGGGGCAGAGAGAGAGGGAGACAAAATCCAAAGCAGGCTCCAGGCTGTCAGCACAGAGCCCACTGTGGGGCTGGAACTCATGAACCGTGTGATCATGATCTGAGTCAAAGTCAAATGATTAACTGAGCCATCCAGGCGTCCCTGTTCTAGGGGCTCTTAAGTACATAGTCATGTCGTTATCTTGACATGGAAATTTATGGTTTATGATTGCTTTCACATTTCATTTAATATTCACGCAAGTGTGTGAAGTAGGTTGACAGGTAAGTCATCCCATTTTATTAACTCTCAGAGATATTAAAATGATCTGCTTCATACCTCACAACTAGTTAGGGGAAGAATGAGATTAGAATCCAAGTCTTCTGTCTCCTACCTAGTCTGCTGCCTATTACAATGGAGACAGCTGCTTTCCACTCGCATGTGGAAGGAGAATAGGACTAACTGAAAAAACCTGTGTAGTGATTCACAGGGACCTCGGGATAATGGTTGCCAGGAATGTGCTGCATCAGCCAGTGGTGTCATGTTGAACAGTGTTGGTTTGGGTAGTTTTTTTATATGGTGAGAAACAAAGAGAATGAAAGTCTCTCCATGTGTTTCTTAGGTTGATCAATGATTTCTGCTTATGCAGTAGATACCAGCATAGCATACATATGCACTTAGGTTCTTAACTGTAAGGCTGGGATTCTTAACCCTGTCTGCATGTCAGAATTGCTTGGAGAGCTTTAAAAACCATCCTGTGGACCTCAAACCCCAGAGAGTCTGACTCAATTGTCTGGAAGCAGGAAACTTCTCCGATGATTCTAATATGCAATCAGGGTTAAGAACCACGTAGTGGGCGGGCAACCTGAATTGTGACATTGTAGTTAAGCTTTACTAGGCTTCTGGGAAGAAACATTTCCCCCTTTCTCTGCAAGTTTGCCCCATCAGAAGGGTTTCCAACTCCTTGAATTTTTAGACATCCTCCCAGCATGCATAGGACTACATACATAGATGTTTGTTGATCAGCTAGCCTGACACGTAGAAGAAGGTTTAGCAGTCAGCAAAAAATGAGACAGGAAACAAACAAACAAACAAACAAAAACAGCATCTATTTTGGGAATGGGGGAAAAAATAAAAAGGAAGTACCACAGAGTGTAAAATCAAGATTTTCTTACCAAGGGAAATTCTATAACGTATTGTGACTTCATCTTTTTTTTTAATGTTTATTTACTGATTTTGAGAGAGAGAGAGAGAGAGGATCCCAACCAGGCTTTGTGCTGTCAGTGTAGAGCCCAACCCTGGCTCAATCTCAGGAACTGTGACATCATGACCTAAGCAGAAACCAAGAGTCAATGCTTAACCAACTGAGCCACCCAGAAGCCCTGTGACTTGACCTTTTGAGTAGATCACAGCCATTAGTGTCAGGAAGACTCAGGGAGATTGCTGTACAGTCTTTCCAGAGAAGGGGGCACTTGTCATTTCCAGGGCCTCCACAAGTCCTATTTTACTCCATATTTACCTTCAGGGTTAAAGCAGTAACTCCAGTTCATTTTCTGCTTATAGTTCTGGGGTCTTAGAATCTGGGCTGAAATCCATACTCTGAATTTCAGAATAGCCCTTGGCAAACACGGCCTCCATTTATTTGTTTGTTTGTTTGTTTGTTTAAAGTGTTTATTTATTTTTGAGAGAGAGAGAGAGAGAGAGAGAGAGTGAGTGGGGAGGAGCAGGGAGAGGGAGTCAGAGGATCCAAAGCAGACTCTGTGCTGACAGCAGAGAGCTGGATGTGGGTCTCAAACTCATGAAATGAAAGATTGTGACCTGAGCTGAAGTCTGATGCTCAACTGACTGAGCCACCCAGGCACCCCTAAACATGGCCTCCATTTAGAGGATATTTATCTTTTAACTAGGAGCCAACACCTTGAAGGGTACAGGTTGAGTGGGCTGAAGTCACTTTATACTTACAGTAACCTTTTAAGTAAGTTTGGTATTCTCTTTATCAATACCAGAAAGCATTGAGAAACTTATAGATCCTAATCACCTTGGGTGAATAGTCACTCACAGATCCCAAGAAGGGCAAGAAAATAACCTGGATTTTACTTCCATAAACCTTATAGATTAAAAAAAAATCTTAAAATGTTACATGGTTTATATCTCCAAAGTAGGACTGTGTATGACTACCTCCCACATTGGAAAGAAGATACCTCTGGAGTATAAAGGCACAAAACAGCAAGGAACAAAGGCACTGAATACAAATACATGGAAAAAATTAGAAAGAAACCAATAGCCCCCAAAATAAAATCAAGATAGGTAGAGAGGAGTAAAATTAAACAGGCAGTTAAATAAAGGAGAAACAATTATTTGTATTCAGACTATCATGTGGATAAATATCATAATCAAATATACTTATGGGTAGGGTAATCAGCCATCTCAGTTTTCTTGGAACTGTCCTGATTTTAGCACTGAAATTCCCTTGTATTGGGGAAACATTCAATCCTGGGCAAAATGAGAGGATTGGTCCCTTACTTATAAGCCCATCTTCTTAGAGAACTAATGAACATAAGAAAATCTATTAGCTAGCATCCTATCATACACTCAAATTATAATAATTGGAGGGTTTAATAAAAGGACTATTTTAAAAGGTATGGGCATATTGCAGGAAAATCACAATACAGAGTGTAATGTCCTTGGACTGATAACAGCAGGGCTCTCTGTACCTCTCCAAGGCTTAAAGTGGTGAGAAGAAGGATCTGGAGATAGATGGATCCTGGAGGTAGAGGGATATATGAAGAAGGCCACCTGACAGAAGCTGAGACCTTTGATGGAGGGATACACCTGATATACAACAGTACTTTGGGGCAGGAGGTAAATATCCTGATGTCTCTTGCCTCCCTCCCTCTAACATCCTGCTGGTGCTTCCCATTGGCCAAACCCAACCAGAAATGAGAACAAAGGAAGCTGTTGGTCTGCCTTCTAGCATACAGAGCAGGGTAGAAAAAGTGGAAGGTGGATCTGAAGGACAAATGGAAAGTATCTAGCATAGAAAGAAAGAATGAGTGACTATAACGGTATTTATCTCTGAAAAATAAAGGGTATAGAACAGTAGTTTTTCCCTCCAAATCAGGCTTTTGGGGAGAGAAGGGTGAAGAGAAGGAGAAACAGACTTGGCTTTGGAATTCAAACGTGCCTAAGAGTTAGAGACTTCAATGATCAATGATTTCCAATAAAACTTTTTGTGCTGATGCTAATGTGTTTTTTTTCCCTTTTCATCATTAAAAAAAACCCTGAAGTATAGTTGCCACACAATGTTACATTAGTTTGAGGTGTACAATATGGTGACACCTATATATGTTGTGCTATGCTCACAAGTGTAGCCACAATCTGTCACCACACAACGTTATTACAATACCATTGGCTATAGTTCCTATGATGTACCTTTCATCTCTGTGACTTATTCATTACATAACTAAAATCCTGTACCTCCCATCCCCCTTCACCCATTTTGCCCATCCCCCTCACCCATCTCTCTGGCAAACACCAGTTTGTTCTCTGTATTTATGGGGTTTAGGTCTGTTTCTATGTTGTTTATGTGTTTTGTTTTTTAGATTCCACATATAAGCGAAATCATATGGTATTTGTTTTTCTGGGTCTGACCTACTTCACTCAGCATGATAACCTCTAGGTTAATGGAAATGTTTTATATTTGCCTGATACTGTGGCTATTGAGTAACTGAAATCTGGCTAATGTTACTGATAATGTGAATTTTAAATTGTATTTGATTCTAGTTAATTTAAAGAGACACTCATGGCTTCTAGATACTGTATTGGATGGTGTAGGCCCATATGCAGAGGTCTTCTATGCCAATATACTGTTACACTGGAGAGAAGCCAGAATGAGCTGGGTTCTGTTGGGAACATAATAAAAAAAGATGTGACCACCAATTGTCCTGTGAGCTGGACTCAGGCATTCAGACCCTCCTTACCCTTTTCTCTGTCCTTGAAATGTGGGTTCTGCTTGCCTTTCCCAGTCCCAGAGGCTGCTCCTAGAGCATAGCCTTGAGATGGTAATGTTGAAAATACCTTCATGGTATACATGACTGAGCCCCATTAGGACCTCTTTATAAACTTTTAAGATTTGGAGGGTGAATGCAGGGATCCATTTGTCTTGCTACCACCCAAGACAAGCCTTGTATGTAAGTTCCTTTTGCTATTATTAAAATTACCACCTACCAACATGGAGTGGCCTCTTTTTTCCTTTGGTTTCTCCCTGACTTCTGTATACAAGGGGCAATTTCACACTTGATCTTAGCCAAAAGGCCGAGAAATGATACAAGGGGCAATTTCAAATTATACCAGGAAAGTCCTTGAGAGGGCTGCAAACCTACAACTGGCAAGCCAGCCAGAAGACCAAAGAAATGAGCCTTGGGAAAGATTCATTCCCTGGGGAAATCCCAAGTTGGCCATTGACCTCTGTGTGGGGAAGGATGCTCATTCAAGCCTCTTAAATTTCCCTAGCTTTGGAAAAGACACATCCGTGGGGGCCAACACATCCTGAGTTGGCCATTGACCTCTATGTGGGCAAGGGTGGTCCATGTGTCAGATACTGGTAGACCACCACATAAGTACAAGGACGCCTAGGAAATGCCACCCAGTCTAGTATGCTTGTGGGAGGCACTGCACATTGCAGGCTGTGGCAAGGAAGGGATACACACGGTGGCCGCAGGGAGTTGGCCTCTACTATAAGCAGTTTGGCTGGTTACATATGCCCAGCTGGAGGCTGAAGCTCATGTCTGGAAGTTAAAAAATGAACTAAGATTAGAAAAGAACATAAAACCCGGCAGACAAGATGAGAGAGCAAGATAAAAACTTAGGGACCTTAATATGCTGTTTTGCAAAGCTAGGAGGATAGCAAATACCACAGATTAAGATCCAGGCACTTGTGACAAAGCCTAATTAGGACACTAAGAGCTAAAATCTCTTTAAAAATGATAAACATGAAAAAGAAATATTATGGTAATTGATGAAGAGACAGACAAAATGCCCTATGTTTTCAAAGCTCTTACTACAAAGGGAAATTTTTATTTACTTTTTAAAAATGTTTATTTATTTATTTTGAGAGAGAGGGCAAGCATGAATGGGGGAGGGACAGAGCCAGAGGGAGAGAGAATCCCAAGCAGGCATCACGCTCAGTGTGGAACCCCATGTGGGGCTCCATCCCACAACCATGAGATCATGATCCGAGCGGAAATCAAGAGTCAGATGCTTAACTGACTGAGCCACTCAGGTGCCCACAAAGGAAAAAATTTTAAATAGCAATTACTCCCAAAATTCTTAGGAGAAAACCTGCATTCTTTCTGTCTCTTGGAGGTGTAAATTTTTTTTTTTAAGTTGTAAATCTTATCGTGTCTTTAAAATGTAAATACCCCAGGAGATAGCCAAGACATTGTTTACAGTGGCTGAATTTAAAAGAAACAAAAGAGAGGAAAAAGCTTCTTTAAAATACAGACAGCTAGAAATAATAAGAGCAACTCTGTATGCAGGCAAATAGGAAATATATAAGAAAAGTATGAAGAATGAAAATATATTTTTGTTGAGGTAAAAGAAAATAACTTTGTTCTGAAGTTAGACTTGTTTAGAGAGGAAAAAATTAGGATAAAAATCTTAATAAAAAATAAAATTATGGAAGGTTTGTGAAGGGGAATCTTTAGAAAAGAATTTTATGCATGGTCAGGACTAAGACTGGAATAATTAATTTTAAAAGTACACTGGTGTGGGGCACCTGGGTGGCTCAGTCGGTTAAGCGTCCGACTTCAGCTCAGGTCATGATCTTGAGGTCCGTGAGTTCGAGCCCCGCGTCCGGCTCTGTGCTGACAGCTCAGAGCCTGGAGCCTGCTTCGGATTCTTTGCTTCTCTCTCTGCCCCTAACCCACTCACATTCTGTCTCTGTCTCTCTCAAAAATAACAAATAAACATTAAAAAAATAAAAAAATAAATTTCTAAAAGTACACTGGTGTAAGATTAAAATTTGATTTTTCTCTGTTAACAAGACAAAATTTTCTTAGATTGCTGGTCTGCCCTTGATAAGAAATTATAAACAAAGGTTTTGTTTACATGCCCTCAAAACAAAGTTTCTAGTTTTTACCTTTACCAGGTTTATAAAAAAAACTCTTATCGGATCTTTAACCAAGGCCATTTAAAATTTTTTTGTTATTTGCAGACAATTTTTGTTTTACTCTGACACTTCTTTTTCACATATATTCCTATGAAAGTTCTTCATCCTCTAGGAGATTCATAGAAAAAACTTCGACAGGTGGATGCTTTTGGTAAGTAAGGTCAATTTGCCTACATATGGGAGGGACAATGATAAAGTACTCACCTAAAGCTACCTCCACAGGCCCACAATATGTCATGGGATGGTAGCTGGGGACCTCTCTGTGTGCTCCTCCACATCGGTAAGATGAACCCGTTGCACTGATAATGTAACGCTAATATAAAAGACTTACCTCTGCTGCAGGATGCCTTGCAGGCTTTGTTAGAGCATCTACGAGGGAGAGGATAAACAATGGACCCACAGGAAATTCAAAGCCTAGGTACTGCCATAAAATTTTGGGTGTTATCTGGTCGGGTAAGACTCGTATTGTCCCAAAAGCTGTGATTGCTAAGGTGCAAGCCTGTCCAACCATAAGAAGGTAAAATAAATGCAAACCTTGGTAGGGATTTGGGGGTTTTAGAGCACTTTTATTCCCCACCTGGCACAATGCTTCCATTCCTCATGCCTTTTGGTAAAGAAAGGGCACATGTGGGATTGGGGATTAAAACAACAAGTGGTCTTTGAGTAGACAAAAATACTAATGAAACAGATTAAAGCTCTGGGCATTTCCCAAGTAGGGCTAACATTTGAGTTAAATATATCTGTGAGTCCAAAAAACATGGTAGGCACCACAGCAAAAACAACAGAATGGGAAAATACCTCTAGGATTTTGGACCCAATTATGGAAGGGGACAAATACTTGATATATCCCCACAGAGCAACAGCTCCTAGCAGTGTACATAGGGCTCCTCCAGGTAGGGCCTCTCACATAGTAGCCAATGCAGCAGCCAGTGGGCTAAACTCAAAGCAGTCTGGCTGGTGATCACTCATGAACCCTGGCCATTAACCCTTTACACTGACAGCTCAGCTATTCTAAGGGGATTAACCCTATGGCTTGGATAATAGAAAACCAAGGGATTGATGATTATGAATAAGTATTTATGGCCTATGAATAAGCCCTTATAGACATTTGGGTTCATCTGCAAGAGTCCAAGGCAGTCCTCACTGTTTTCCATGTCTCAACTCATAAGGCATTGGCAACTGCTGGTAAGGTGATGCTTTAGCTTGGTACAAGCTTTATCTACTGACCCTTTAGTAGATACAACAGATTGAGTGCATAGAAAAAATGGCCATCACAATGCTCAAATGAAAGGACATATTGCCAGGGGTGCTGGATTGCTCTTGAAGTACAGTGAAATGGTTAGTACAATAACAACCTGTCCTGTGTATTCTAAATACCACTCAAGGCAACTGCCAAAAGAATGTGGGTCCATATACCAGAGTTCTCAACTGGTAGGTAATTGGGAAATTGATTATACTGACACCCTTCCTCTGAATGAAGGATCTAAATATACTCTGGTTTATATGGACACTGACTCTGGCCTAACCCAAGCTTTTTCCTGCTTTGGTGCAAGCCAGGCTGACATCATTAGGAGATTAGAGAAACTAAATCCTATATACGGAGGAGAGAGGCTGGGAAGATGGTGGAGTAGAATCCTAAGTTTGTCTTGTCCTATGGATACAACTAGATAACACTCACATCAGTGTAAATAACCCAGAAAATAATCTGAAGCCTGGCAGAACAAACTCCACAACTAAGGGGAGAAGAGGCCACCTCAAGGAAGGTAGAAAGGGTGAAGACATGGTTTGGGAGAGAAATACATCATGGCCATCCAAGGTGGATAGGGAGCTGGCAGCACAGACAAGGGCAAAAATAGACTTTGACACTGGGGAGCCCACATGGGGAAGACAAATCCCCATAATATTTGGCTTTGAAAGTAAGAGGGGCTGAATTTTGTGAGTTCTTACAACCAATGGGACTTAAAGCCTGGAATATAAAAAAATCAGCAGGGAAAGCCAGGAGGGCATTAGGGGGTGGAGTCTCCAGCCTTAAAGAGACAGCACAAATTTGCAGTGGGACATGTGGCCAAAGTTGGTGAGTTACTTCACACCCTTGGGTGAGGGGGCGCTCCTCAATCTCCACTGGGATCCCACCTTCCAGCTACAAGCTGGCCTTGTTAAAATACACTCTGCCTGAAGTAGAAAATACACCTTGAGAGAGAGGAGAAGATATGGGTCCTGGTTTGGCATATCCCATCCTTAGTCCATCTCCTCATGCCTGACAATACTTATATGGTATGTACAGCCAAGCTAAGATTCTGAAGCTGCCAACCTCACTCTTCCCAAGGCCAAATAGACAGTTTTTCATAATGTGATTGTTTGGTCACTGTGTTTGTTCCCTTCGTAGGCCTGGAGGATATTATAGCACACATAGAAACTCTTACTACATTCACTCAGCAAGCCCTGAATGAGCCAACAAAACTTGTCCCAGTAACCACTGAAATGACTCTAATGAGAAAAGCTGCCTTCCAAATAGAATGGCTCTAGACATTGTTACTGTCGCACAAGGAGGCACCTGTCCCATTCATTATCCAAACAGTATGTTATATACTCTTATCTGATGAGTCTGCTATTGTATCATCTTCATCTTAATCTTCTATTAAGTCACATGAGGACACAAGTAAATGCTCTGAATGATTCAACCCCCAGCCAGTAGATTTAATAAATTGATGGTTTGGATCCTGGGGCTCTTGGTAGAGAAAGCTGTCAATGACTTTAAAAATTATGGTCTTAACCTATGTTTTCTCTTACATGTGCTTGTATTGTTGCTGTGGCATCTGCCTCCAACACAGCCAGATAGCCACCAGAAGAGCCACCTTCATGCTAATAAAAACCCTTGCTGACTGCTCACAAGAGGGGTATATATGAAATCACAAGAGCTGGTCACAAGGGTGGACTATGAAGGGGGCGCCCGGGTGGCTCAGTTGGTTGAGCCTCTGACTCTTGATTTCAGCTCAGGTAATGATCTCATGGTTCGTGGGATCAACCCCCATGACCAGGGATTCTCTCTCTCCCTCTCTCTCTGCCCCTCCCCCACTCATAGTGCACGCATGTGCTCTCTCTCTCTCTCTCAAAATAAATAAACTTAAAATTTTTAAAAAAGGGTGGAGTGTTAGGAAATGTGATAAAAAAAGACATGACTATTGATTGACCTGTGAGCTGGACCTGGGTGCTTAGAGGCTCCTCATTCCCTCTCCTCTCCTCCCCTGTCCTTGAAATGTGTATTCTGTTTGCTTTTCCCACTCCCAGAGGCTGCTCCAAGGGCATAGCCTTGAGACGGTGATATGATGTATACCTGCATGTTACATGTGACTGAGCCCAGCCAGCACCTTTTCATAAACTTTTAAGATTTGGAGGATGCCTCTAGGGATCCATTTATCTTGCTGCCACCCAAGACAAGCCTCATATGCAACTTTCCTTTGCTATTATTAAAATTGCCACCTACCAGGAATGGCCTACCAAGAATGGCCTGCTTCTTTCTTTGGTCTCTCCATGACCCCTACATGCACATGGGAGCAATTCGAATTACATCAGGAAAGCTCCCGAGAAGGCTATGAACCTACAGGTTCACACTACTTTCAACCTCATCTTAACTACTTTGAAACACTTTACAACATTGATTATTCCTTCCTCCTTAAGCTATTCTTGTATTTGGCTTTTACGATACTATACTCTCCTGATTTTCTATCTACTTCTTTGTCCATTCCTTCTCCTTCTCTTTTGTAGGTTGGTTTTCATTTGCTCCTTAAATGTTCCTCAATATGTGTGGGTACTCTGGTCTGCAAGTAACAGAAAACTCAAAGAGATTTGAAAAATAAGGAAATAGATCTCACATTATAAGAAGTCCAGAATTCAGGTGACTCAAGGATTGTGCAACTCAGCAGCTGAATTAAGTAGTCGAGGCCCCAGGTTCTTTTACATCTTTATTTTCTGCATCCTTATATGTCAGATTTGTTCTTGGATTAACTCCTTTCATGGTTACAAAATACTTGCTGCAATTCCAGACATAATCCTCAAAAAAGGAGAAGGCTTCTTTTCCTTTAACTCTTGTAGAAAGCTGTCCCGGAAACCTCAAGCAAACTTCTTATATCTTGTCAAGAGTTGTACATATGTCCATGTCTAAACCAATCTCTGGGAAGTTACTATGATTAGTTCAGATCAGTGGTTCTCAAGCTTTGCTGAACATTTGGATTACCTGAGAAATTTTTAAAAATCCTGATGCTCCAATACAATTAAATTGCAATCTCTAGGGATGGACATAAAAACTTATATATATATAATTTTTATGGAGATATAATTAACATAATTCACCTATTTAAAGTGAACAAATGAGTGGTTCTTAGTAGTATATTTACAGTTATCCAACCATCACCATGGTCAGTTTTAGAGCATTTTCATTTCATCTCCTGCTAAAAACCCTGTTCTCATTAGCAGTCATTACCTGTTTCTCCCTAAGCCCCTAGTCCTAGGCAACCTCTAATCTACTTTATACCTCTATAGATTAGCCTATTCTGGACATTTCATATATATGGGATCATACATTATGTAGGTTTTTGTGACTGGCTTCCTTTACATAAAAGTTTTCAAGGTTTACTGATGTTGTAGCATATATCAGTACTTCACCCGTTTTTATGATTGAATATTATTCCATTGTATGCATTGTCACATTTTATTTATCTATTCATTCAGTTAATGGATAGTTGGATTGTTTCTGCTTTTTGGTTATTATATATAATTCTGCTGTGAGCATTTGTGTATAAGTTTTCCTATGGACATATTTTTCATTTCTCTTGAGTGTATACATAGGAGCAGAATTGCTGGTTATGTGATAATTCTAATGCTTAATCTTTTGAAGAATTGCCAGGCTGTTTTCTAAAATGTCTGCACTATTTTATGTTCTCACCAGCAACATATAAAGGTTCCAATTTCTCTTCATCCTCATCAATAATTATCATCTGTCTTTTTAAAATTATAGTCATTATAGTCATCCTAGTGGCTATTTTTTGAAGCAGTATTTCATTGTGGTTTTGATTTGTATTTCCATATGTAAATCGCATTTCCACATAGCTAATGATATTGAGCATCTTTTCATGTATTTGTGGACCATTATGTCTTCTTTGGAGAAATGTTTATATCATTTGCCCATTTTTAAATTGGGTTGTTTTCTTTTTATTAAGTTTTAAGAGTTCTTTATATATTTGATGCAAGTTCTTTATCAAATATGTAATTTACATTACTTTACCCCATTTTGTGGGTTGCCTTTTCACTTTCTTGATGATATTCTTTGAGACACAAAGGTTTTTAATCTTCAGAAGCCCAATTTATGTTTTTCTTTTGTCATGTGTGCTTTGGTGTCATGTCTAAAAAACCATTGCCAAATCTGAGGTCATGAAGATTTACTGCTATGTTTTCTTCTATGAATTTTTATAATTATTAGCTCCTGTAGTTGTGTCCATGATCCATCTTAAACTAATTTTGTGTATGGTGTGAGGAAGTGATCCAATTTCATTCTTTTCATGTGAATATCCAGTTGTCCTGACATCATTTGTTGAAGAGACTGTTCTTTTCCAATTGGATTGTCTTTGCATCCTGTAGAAAATCAGTTGATGGTAAATGTGAGAATTTATTCCTGGGCTTTCAATTCTACCCTACTGATCTAGATACCTATTCTTTTTTTTTTTTTTTTAATTTTTTTTTTAACGTTTATTTATTTTTGAGACAGAGAGAGACAGAGCATGAACGGGGGAGGGTCAGAGAGAGAGGGAGACACAGAATCTGAAACAGGCTCCAGGCTCTGAGCAGTCAGCACAGAGCCTGACGCTGGGCTTGAACTCACGGACCGCGAGATCATGACCTGAGCCAAAGTCAGACACTTAACTGACTGAGCCACCCAGGTGCCCCTATTCTTTTTTTTTTTTAAATGTTTTTATTTTATTTTTGAGAGAGAGAGACAGAGCACGTGCGGGGGGGGGGGGGGCTGGTGATGCAGAGAGAGAGGGAAACACAGAATCTGAAGTAGACTCCAGGCTCCAAGGTGTCAGTACAGAACCTGATGTGGGGCTCGAGCTCATGAACCATGAGATCATGACTGAGCCACCCAGGCACCCCCTATATACCTATTCTTATACCAATACCACATTGTCTTGAGTACTATAGCTTTGTAAAGCTATATATATATATACTATATATATATATATATATAGTATATATATATAGTAAATTTTGAAATCAGAGTGTGAGTCCTCCAACTTTGTTCTTCTTTAAGATTGTTTTGGTGATTCTGGGATCCTTACATTTCTGTATGAAATTTAGGATCAACTTGTTAATTTCTACAAAAAAGCCAGCTTGGATTTTGACAGGAATTTTGTTTAATCTGTAGATCAATTGAGGAGAATTGCTTTCTTTTAACAATATTAAGCCTTCTGATCCATGAACATGAGATGTCTTTCTATTTATTTAGATATTCAAAAATTTCTTTGAACAATGTTTAATAGTTGTCAGAGTATAAGAACTAGTTCTGGGGTGGTAGAGAGTGGGTTATTGTTAGGATGTTAGCTTCCCCTAATGCACATGAATTACATGGGGAGAAGAGACCACCAAATAAAAGTCTAGGTTCTCTTCAGACAGAACAAAAGGTTATGCAGTGAGTAGTAATTCCTTAGGCTTGATTGGTGAATTGGGAACCCACACTGAGGAAAAGAAGGCAGAATATGGTTTATTTTTACTTTTCTTTCCCCTTCTGCCTTTTTGCAGCTTCTGGCTCTTCAAGGGTAGGTAGGGATGAATGGGTGACTGGTAAATGGGCTAAGACTGGTACCATTTTTAGTTTTCTCTTAGCTGTGGAATGCCCTCTGTGATCAAATGTCTCTCCTCTATAGAGCGCTTTTATGGGTTCTTTGGCAAACCTGTGGTGGACTTCCACACAGCTTTTTATGCCAAAGGTAATCTTTTCTCTGGGTATACTTTGGTGATCTCCCCTCACCTTCTCTGTCTCTAGGTGTACATTAGGGGAGGGAGGGGGCCAGGGGAGGGGGTTGGGAGGGTGGAGTAGCTGTCTCCGTGGTCAGTTTCTTCAGACAAAGTTCTTTCAGACAGTTCATACCTGGCTACCTGTAGCTAGGGTGTCAATTTGGCTCAAGGAATTCATGTGCTCTTGGCATGCCAAGTGGTTGAAGTGCAGTGTAACCAGCTCTGATGCCCCTATCCTTGTCTTGTTGTCATGGTAGTTCTAGCCAGTCTCCTGCCTTCAGACTTCTCCAGACAAGAACAGGCACTAGGCCTAAGACTCCTGGGATCCTTATCAAGTTCTCTCAGGTCTCCCAGGCTCTGCTCTGATAGTAAGTAGCCTGGGGTAGGCCTAAGAGTTTCTATAACTCAGCCAGGTTTCATTCAAAGAATGAGATGCTAGTCTCTCTTGTTGCAGGCTATCCCAATATCTGTGAAGATTCTCTTAGAATTCTGTGTACTTGGCTTGAGGGAGAGTGTAAGGGAGGAGGAAAAAGAGCAGAGCCTTCATTAGCCTATATGACCTTGTGTGAGTTAGCAGAAGGACATTACTCCTCAAGATACTTTACTGCCATCTGCTGGAAAATTGTTATAACACTATATAAATCTCTGATGACTGTGGGGTGAATGGTGCCCCCTGTAGTTGTGCAGTGTACATGTAGCACAGCTATAAAGAGTATTCCTAAGAGAAAAAATCTCAGCATCCTTTGCTTCTATGAATCCCTTTCAATGACTCTTTTGTTGACAAGTTTCTTTTCTCATATGTAGATTATGCGATAAGGGTTTTTTATCTTTTTGTATATCCTGCAAAGATGTATCTAGTACCTATCCTCCCAATGTGGGAGTATTTATTGCCCTTTATCTTCAACTTTGTAGCCTTAGATGAAATTATGAGAAAACAGAAAAGTCTCATTTTACTTCTTGTTATTGCTTTTTGTTAGCCAACTGTTAGGTGGAATGCAAAGATAACTTACAAGAATCCAGACGACAACAGCTCTTTCAAATGAAGTACAAAATATCTATAATAAACTTTCCCCACCAAAGAAGTTAGCAGTAAACAAATATACTCTAGATTAGAATGTGTCAATGAATTTAAAAAGTACCAGTTCATGTTTTAGAGCCAAGTATATAATAAATGGATACTTGATGAATGAATGAGAAAATGAATGAATGAATGACCAAATAGAAACTATGAGACTCTGAATCATTTGTTTTAATTCATCAGGTTCTTTCTTTTTTTTTTTTTAAATAACGATTGTTCTTTTTTCTTTATTTTATTTTATTTTTTAATTTAAAAAATTGTAACGTTTATTTTTTGAGAGAGATACAGTGTGAACAGGGGGAGGAGCAGAGAGAGAGGGAGACACAGAATCGGAGGCAGGCTCCAGGGTCTGAGCTGTCAGCACAGAGCCTGATATGGGACTTGAACCCACAAGCCATGAGATCATGACCTGAGCCAAAGTTGGATGCTTAACCGACTGAGCCACCCAGGCACCCCTAATTCATCAGTTTCTTTCTGTGAAAATCTGCCCAATATCAATTGTTTTAGTTTCTTGCGCCTTCATAAGAAATTAGCACAAATTGGGTGGCTTAAAACAACAGAAATTTCTCTCACAGTCTTGGGGCCAGAAGTCCAAAATCAAGGTTTGGGGAGGGTTGGTTCCTCCTGGAGACTCTGAGAGAGAATTCATTCCAAGCCTCACTCTTATCTTCTGGTGGTGGCTAGCAATCCTTGGTGTTACTTGGCTTGTAGCTGTATAACTCCAATCTCTGCTTCCATCTTCACCTGGCAATCTCACTTGTGTCTCTAATCTTCTTCTCTTTTCTCTTATAAGGACACAGCCATGGGATTTAGGACTCATCCTAAATCTAGAATTATCTTACCCCAAGATTCTTAAGTTAATTACATCTGCAAAGACCCTATTTCAAATAAGGTTGCATTCAAAGGTACCAGGGAATAGAACTTGGATGTACCATTTTGGTGTGGATGATGCAGCCCACTAACCACTGAAAATCACTCATGCTGTGATCCATACCTCTGTCATGCAATACAAGTGAATGATTTTTTTCCATAGCTGCTTTCCAGCAGACAGTAGGATTCCATTTGGCCAGTGAAAGTATGGCTTTGACTTTCCACCAGTGTCACTACCAATCATGAGGAACACACCCATCACTGCACCCACACTAATGAGGTCAGACGTGTCTGGACTTTGCACGATAACAAGCCAGGGAAAATCACAAATAGAAAACCATCTTGTCCCTAATATTCTGAGAGGTACAGTCATCAAATTAATTGAGATGTAAAAAAATGATAGTTTCTTTGAAAATATAGAGAAACAAGAGGCACACTAGAAGATTCCTTCCTTGTTAGCTCAGTGGTTTCTCCTGATACTAAAAATTTTTATAGTGTTCCAATTTCTCAAAAGCCTCTACTACAAAAATGAAGTGAGAAAAATCTTGTTCTTTATCAAATATGTATAGCCATAGTTTCTGAACTAGAATGAATCCAGTAAAATATACATATATTTTTTCAGATATAGTATGTTTTGGTGAGCAGGGAGATCTTGTTTCTTCTCACTGAACTGTGATTGAAAGTGCCTGGCCACCATTCGGCTCGTTTGAGAATCTGTCTGAGCACCAGCATCTTTACCACGTGCATTCCAATCTCAACAGAGGGTTCTCACAGTCCAATAGGATTCCTCAATGAACAACATTCATTGTTTCTTGCCTATTCTTTTTTTCCTGCTGGGTTAAATCTTTCTTTCTGAAGAATATTCTTTGTGTTTAAATGAAAAGTTTTATCAAATATACACACATATATAGGGAATTATCACAAAGCAATCACCAAGATCTAAACTTAACAGTATTTTGTCAACAGTAATATGGAATCTATTTTTTTTTTGGCCTGAAATATTTTATTTTTATTTTTTATTTTATTTTATTAAAAACATGTCTTAATGTTTACTTATTCTTGAGAGAGAGATAGAGTGTGAGCAGGGGAGGGGCACAGAGAAAGGGAGAAAGAATCTGAAGCAGGCTCCAGACTCTGACCTCTCGGCACAGAGCCTGATGCGGAGCTGGAACCCATGAACCGTGAGATCATAACCTGAGCCAAAGTTCGATGCTTAGCCCACTGAGCCACCAGGCACCCTTAGGCTGATGTGTTTTAAAGAAGATCCTAGACATCATACCATTTTATCCCTACATACATTGGTGTACATCTTTGAAAATTATAGATATTTTCTTACATACCATATACAATACCAATATCATACTCAACAATAATTCTTCAGTACCATCTAATACCCAGTCTATGTTCAAATTTCCCTAGTGGTCTCAAAAATGTCTTTTTGTGGTTTGAGTTTCTTTAAATCAGGACCCAAGTAAGACGCACACACAAAATTGTATTGTTATGTCTTTTCAATCTCCTCTAGTACAGGGTTTGTCAGCAGTGGCACTATTGATGTTTTGGAACAGATAATTCTTACATGTGTGGGCAGTCCTGTGCATTACAGGATGTTTAGCAGCATCCTTGGCCTCTACTTCCTAGATTCCAGTAGCAATTCTCACATTCAGACAATCAAAAATGTCTCCAGACATTGTTAAATGTCCCCCTGAGGACAAAATCATCTCTGGTGAGAATACTGATCTAGTACAGTCCTCTTTTTTTTTTTTTAAATGTGACATTGAATTAAGGAATAAATTAGTTGAGTTGTCTTGTGGAATGTCCCACATTCTGAATTTGTTTGGTTCCTTATGGGATCATCTAACTTATTCCTCTATTCCATTTTCCTGTCATTGGAAACCAGGCTGAGAGAGGCAAAGTTACGGTCTCAGGCTCAATATTTTTGACAAAAATTCTTAAAAGTTGGTGCCATATTGTGTCAAATCAGGAGACTAGCATGTCTGATTGTGTCATTACTCTTGATGCTAAGATTAATCAGTATTTTCAGATAGTGACAGTCTGAGCCCTTCACTGCAATGTTCTCCAACAACCTTCTATTTAGTGGTTTCATTCATTGATGAGTTTTACCTGTATCAACTATTTCATTAGGCTGAATATCAGAGATTTTCTAATTCTATCTGTGCTTTATAATTAAAAAACTTTTTAAAAAGTTTTAATTTAAAATCTAGTTAACATACAGTGTAATACTAGTTTCAGATGTACAATATAGTGATTCAACGCTTCCATGTAATACCTTGAATTCATCACAACAAGTGTACTCTTTAATCCCCATCATCTATTTATCCCATTTTCCCATTCATCTCCCTTCTGGTAACCCTCAGATTGTTCTCTATAGTGAAGAGTCTATTTCTTGGTTTGCATCTCTCTCTCTTTTTCCCCCATTGCTCATTTGTTTTGTTTCTTCAATTCCATATATGAGTACAATCATATAGTATTTGTCTTTTTCTGACTTTATTTCACTTAGCATAATACTCTCTAGCTCCATCTATATCATTGCAAATAGCAAGATTTCATTCTTTTTTTTTATGGATGGGTAATATTCCAGTGTGTGTGTGTGTGTGTGTGTATAATCATAAATCTTTTTTATCCATTCATCAATCAATGGACACTTGGGCTGGTACATAATGCTGCTATAAACATTGGAGTACACGTATTCTTTGAATTAGTATTTTTGGGAGCGCTTGGGTGGCTCAGTTGGTTAAGTGTCCAACTTCAGCTCAGGTCAAGATCTCATGGTTTGTGAGTTTGAGCCCTGTATCAGGCTCTGTGCTGTCAGCTTGGAGCCTGGAGCCTGCTTCAGATGCTGTGTCTCCCTCTCTCTCTGCCTCTCCTCCACTCACACTTGGTCTCTCTCTCAAAAACAAACAACAAACAAACAAACAAACAAATATGAGTTTGTATTTTTGTGTTGAGTGAATACCTAGTAGTGCAACTGCTGGATCATTTGGTATTTCTATTTTTAACTTTTTGAGGAACTTCTATACTATTTTCCAGAGTGGCTGCACCAATTTGCATTCCCGCCAATATTGCAAGAGGGTACCCCTTTCTCCACATCCTTACAAACACCTGTTGTTTCTTGTGTTTTTGGTTTTAGCCATTCTGACTGATGTGAGGTGATATTGTAAGTTTTTTTCAAGTTTAATTTAAATTCATTACAGTTAACACACAGTGTTATATTAACTTAAAGTGTACACTATAGTGATTCAACAGTTCTATACATTACTCAGTGCTCATCATAATAAGTGTACTCTTAATCCCCTTCACCTATTTCACCAATCCCTCCACCTACCTCCCCTCTAATAACCATCAGGAGGTTCTATATAGTTAAGAGTGTGCTTTTGATTTATTTCTTTTTTTCTCTTTGTTCATTTATTTTGTTTCTCAAATTCCACATATGAATGAAATCATATGGTATTTGTCTTTCTCTGACTGACTTATTTCACTTAGCATTATACCCTCTACATCCACCTTTGTTGTTGCAAATGGCAAGATTTCATTCTTTTTTATGTCTGAGTAATTTTCCGTTATATATATGTGTGTGTGTGTGTGTGTGTGTGTGTGTGTGTGTGTGTGTGTATATTACATCTTTATACATTCATCTATTGATGGAAATTGGGCTGCTTCCATAATCTGGCTATTGTGAGTAATGCTGCAATAAACATAAGGGTGCATATGACTTTTTGAATTAGTGTTTTCATATTCCTTTTTTTTCAGAGAAATTTATTTATTTAAAATTTAATTTCAGTATAGTTAACATACAGTATTATATTAGTGTATAAAATATAGTGATTCAACATTATAGTCTACATTGTTCACTGCTCATCAAGATAAGTGCACTCTCAATCCCCTTCACCTATTTCACCGATCCTCCTATCCACCTCCCCTCTGGGAACTAGTTTGTTCTCTATAAATAAGAACCTGTTTTTGGTTTATTTCTCTCTTTCTTTTTCTTTCTTTTTTTTTCTGTTTCTCAAATTCCACATATTTGTGAAATCATGTAATATTTGTAATATCCCATTGTGTATATATACCACATATTCTTTAAAATATTTTTTTAATGTTTATTTATTTTTTAAGAGAGAGATAGACAGAGCCTGAGCAGGGGAGGAGCAGAGAGAGTGGGAGACACAGATTCGGAAGCAAGATCATGACCTGAGCCGAAGTAGGATGCCTAATCCACTGAGCAACCCAGGAGTCCCTATACCACATCTTTATTCATTCATCTACTGATGGACACTTGGGCTGCTTCCATAATTAGGCTATTTTATTTTATTTTATTTTATTTATTTTTTTATAAAACAATGAAAATTTATTTATTAGAATAGAAACCCCAGAACTAGACCCACAAACGTATAGCCAACTCATCTTTGACAAAGCAGGAATTAGGCTATTTTAAATGATGCTGCAATAAATATAGGGTTGCATACATCTTTTTGAATTAGTTTTTTCATATTCTTTAGGTAAATACCCAGTAGTGGAATTACTGGATCATATGGTAAGTTTTAATTTTTTGAGGAACTTCAGTACTATTTTCCATAGTGTCTGCACCAGTTTGCATTTCCCCCAACAGTGCACAAAGGTTCCTTTTTCTCCACAGCCTCACCAACACTTGTTTCTTATGGATTTGATTTTAGCCATTCTGACAAGTATGAGGTTATAGCTCATTGTGGGTTTTTAAAATTTTTTTTAATGTTCATTTATTTTTGAAGGAGAGAGATACAGAGCGTGAGCAGGGAGGGGAAGAGAGAGAGAGGGAGACACAGAAACCAAAGCAGGCTCCTGGCTCTAAGCTGTCAGCACTGAGCCCCACATGAGGCTCCAACTCACAAGCTGGAGATCATGACCTGAGCTGAAGTCGGCTGCTTAACTGACTAAGCCTCCCAGGTGCCCCTCGTTGTGGTTTTGATTTGCATTTCTGTGATGATGAGTGATGTTGAGCATCTTCTCATGTGTCGGACATTTATATGTCTTCTTTGGAGCAAAAATCTCATGTCTTCTGCCCATTTTTAAATTGGATTATTTGTTATTTGGTGTTAAGTTTTATAAGTTCTTTATATATTTTGCATACAAACCTTTTATTGGATATGTCATTTGCAAATAACATCTCCCATTCAGTAGGTTGTCTTTTAGTTGTGTTGATTGTTTTCTTCACTGTGCAGAAGCTTTTTATTTTGATGTAGTCCCAATAGTTTATTTTTGCTTCACCCCCCCCCCCCCCTTGGCTTCAGGAGACATATCTAGAAAAATGTTGCTACGGCCAATATCTTAGCTATTACTACCTATGCTCTCTTCTAGGATTTTTATGGTTTCAGGTCTCATATTTAGGTCTTTAACCATTTTGAGTTTGTTTTTTGTATATGGCGTGAGAAAGTGGGTCTAGTTTCATACTTATGCGTGTTGCTGTCCAGTTTTCCTAACAGCATTTGTTGAAGAGACTATCTTTTTTCCCACTGCATATTCTTCCTTCCTTTGTTGAAGATTAATTGACTATATAATTGTGAATTTATTTCTCAGCTCTCTATTCTGTTCCATTGACCCATGTGTTTATTTTTGTGCCAGTGCCATACTGTTTTGATTACTACAGTTTTATGTATTTCTTGAAATCTGGGATAGTGATATCTCCAGTTTTATTTTTATTTTTCAAGATTGCTTTGGCTATTCGGGGTCTTTAGTGATTCCATGCAAATTTTAGGATTATTCTAGTTCTATGAAAAATGCTATTGATATTTTGATAGGGATTGCATTAAATCTGTAGATTGCTTTGGGTAGGACATTTTAACAATATTTGTTCTTCTGATCCATGAGCAAGAAATATCTATTTGTGTCATCTTCAATTCCTTTCATCAATGTTTTATAGTTTTCAGAGTACGTCTTTCACTTCCTTCGTTAAGTTTATTTTATTTTTGGTATAATTGTAAATGGTATTGTTTTCTTAATTTCTCTTTCTGCTACCTCATTATTAGTGTATAGAAATGCAATGGATTTCTGTATATTGATTTTATATCCTGTGACCTTACTGACAATAAAAAAATGTTTTTAGAGCATTTTCAACTTACAGTGGAAAGTACAGAGAGTTCCCATGTATCCCCTGTCCCCACACCCACAATTTCCTATACTATTGACATCCCACACAATAGTGGTATATTTTGTTACAATCTATGAATCCTCTTATCGCCCAATGATCACATCTTACCTTAAGTTTAACTCTTGGTGTTGTACATTCTATGAGCTTTGGCAAATGTATAATGACATGTATCTACCATTGCTTCATCAAACTGAAAAGTTTCACTGTCCCCAAACTCCTGTGCTCTGCCATTCATCTCTCCCTCTTCCCTAACCCCTGGCAACCATTGATCTTTTTACTGTCTCCATAGTTTTCCCTTTTCCAGAATGTTATATAGTTGGATTATATTTATGTAGCCTTTCAGATTGGCTTCCTTCACTTTGTAATACCATTTAAGGTTATCCACATCTTTTTGTGGCTAGGTAGCTCATTTCTTTTTAAACTGAAAAACATTCCATTGCATGATTGTACCACAGTATATTTATCCCTCACCTACTGAGGGACATCTTAGTTGCTTCCAAGTTTTGGCAGTTATGAATAAAGCCGCTGTAAACATTTGTGTGTAAGTTTCTGTGTGGAGAGGTTTTCAAGTCCTTTGGGTAGATACTAAGAATTGCGATTGCTGGATCATATGGTAAGAGTACATTTAGTTTTGTAAGAAACTGCCAAACTGTCTTTTTAAATGGCTGTACCATTTTGTGTTCCAGCAGTGACTAAGAAAGAGTTCCTGTTTGCTCCATATCCTTGTTAGCATTTGGTGTCAGTATTTTGGATTTTGCCCGTTCTAATAGGTGTATAGTACTATCACATTGTCGTTTTAATTTGCAATTCCTTAATGACATATTATGTTTAGCATATTTTCATATACTTACTTGCCATCTGTATGTATTCTTTCATGAAGTACCTGTTCAGGTCTTTTGTCCATTTTTTATTCATATTGTTCATTTTCTTACTGTTGGGTTTTAAGTGTTCCTTGCATATTTTTGGATAAATTTCTTTATCAGATGTGTCTTTTGCAAATATTTACCTCTAGCCTGTGGCTTATTTTCTCATTTTTTTCATTGTCTTTCTTTTTTTCTTTTAACTGAATGCCAGCCTTCATAGTGTTTATATTTTTCCAGCTTTATTGAGATATAATTGATATATAACCTTGTGTAAGCTTAAGGTGTACAACATGATCATTTGATACATGTATATATTGTTAAATGATTAAAATAAAGTTAGGTAACACATCTATCACCTCACATAATTACATATTTTTGGTGCTGAAAACATTTAAGATCTATTATTCTCTTTGCAACTTTCAAGAATATAATATAGTATTGTTAACTATAGCTACCATGCTGAATATTAGATTTCCCAGAAATTATTCATTTTATAACTGGAAGTTTGTACTCTTTGACCAATATGTCCTCATTTCTCCCATCCCCTATCCCCTGATAACTACCATTCTATCCTCTGTTTCAATGGGTTTGGCATTTTTAAAAAAGATTCTGCATATAAGAGAGATCAGATCTAGTATTTGTCTTTCCCAGTCTGGTTTATTTCACTTAGCATAAGGCCTTCAAGGTCCATTCATGTTGTCTCAAATGACAAGATTTCCTTCTTTTTTATGGCTGAATAATATTCCTGTGTGTGTGTGTGTAATATTTTCTTTATCAATTTTTTTATCCATTCATCTGTTGATGGACACTTAGGTTGTTTCCATGTCTGAGCTATTGCAAATAATGCTGCAATAAACATGGGGGTGCAGCTATCTCCTAAGATAGTGATATTGTCCTTCACAGAGCACAAGTTTTTCAATTTAATGAAACCAAGCTTACCAATTGTTTCTTTCCTAGAACATGCTTTCGGTGTTGTATCTAAAATGTCATTACCCTTACTCAACATGTCTCCAGAGGCAAGGGAAACAAAAGCAAAAATGAACTATTGGGACCTCATCAAAATAAAAAGCTTCTGCACAGTGAAGGAAACAATCAGCAAAGCTAAAAGGCAACCTACGGAATGGGAGAAGATATTTGAAAATGACATATTATATAAAGGGTTAGTATCCAAAATCTATAAAGAACTTGTCAAACTCAACACCCCAAAAACAAATAATCCAGTGAAGAAATGGGCAAAAGACATGAATGGAAACTTCTCCAAAGAAGACATCCAGATGGCCAACCGACGCATGAAAAAATGCTCAACATCACTCATCATCAGGGAAATACAGATCAAAACCACAATGAGATATCACCTGACACCTGTCAGAATGGCTAACATGAACAACTCAGGCAACAACAGATGTTGGTGAGGATGCGGAGAGAGAGGATCTCTTTTGCACTTCTGGTGGGAATGTAAACTGGTGCAGCCACTCTGGAAAGCAGTATGGAGGTTTCTCAAAAAACTAAAAATAAAACTACCTAACGACCCAGCAATTGCACTACTAGGTATTTATCCAAGGGATACAGGTATGCTGTTTTGAAGGGACACATGCACCCCCATGTTTATAGCAGCACTATCAACAGTAACCAAAGTATGGAAAGAGCCCAAATGTCCACTGATGGATGAATGGATAAAGAAGATGTGGTATATATAGATATATATGGAGTATTACTTGGCAATCAAAAAGAACGAAATTTTGCCATTTGCAACTACGTGGATGGAACTAGAGGGTATTATGCTAAGCGAAATTAGTCAGTCAGAGAAAGACAAATATCATATGACTTCACTCATATGAGGACTTTAAGGCACAGAACAGATGAACACAAGGGAAGAGAAGCAAAAATAATATAAAAACAGGGAAGGGGACAAAACATAAAAGACTCTTAAATATGGAGAACAGAGGGTTACTGGAGGGGTTGTGGGGGGATGGGCTAAATGGGTAAGGGACATTAAGGAATCTACTCCTGAAATCATTGTTGCACTATATGCTAACTAATTTGGATGTAAATTTAAAAAATAAAAATAAAATAAAATAAAATAAAATAAAATAAAATAAAATAAGTCATTGCCATAGTGTTCTGTCTATTTGTCCCCCCATGAATCTCTCTTTATGTGTGTTTTTCCACTTAGGGTTCTTTTTTTAAAAAATATAATTTATTGTCAAATTGGTTTCCATATAACACCCAGTGCTCATCCCAACAAGTGCCCTCCTCAATGCCCATCACCCACTTTCCCCTCTCCCCCACCCCCCATCAACCCTCAGTTTGTTCTCTGTATTTTTTTTTAATTAAAAAAAAATTTTTTTAACGTTTTATTTATTTTTGAGACAGAGAGAGACAGAGCATGAACGGGGGAGGGGCAGAGAGAGAGGGAGACACAGAATCAGAAGCAGGCTCCAGGCTCTGAGCCATCAGCCCAGAGCCCGATGCGGGGCTCGAACTCACGGACCGCGAGATCGTGACCTGAGCTGAAGTCGGCCGCTTAACCGACTGAGCCACCCAGGCGCCCCTGTTCTCTGTATTTAAGAGACTCGTATGGTTTGCCTCCCTCCCTCTCTGTTCGTAACTATTTTTCCCCCTTCCCTTCCTCCATGGTCTTCTGTTAAGTTTCTCAAGATCCACATATGAGTGAAAACATATGATATCTGTCTTTCTCTGACTGACTTATTTCACTTAGCATAGTACCCTCCAGTTCCATCCACGTTGCTGCAAATGGACAGATTTCATTCTTTCTCATTGCCAAGTAGTATTCCATTGTATATAGAAACCACATCTTCTTTATCCATTCATCAGTTGATGGACATTTAGGCTCTTTCCATAATTTGGCTATTGTTGAAAGTGCTGCTATAAACATTGGGGTACGAGTACCCCTATGCATCAGCACTCCTGTATCCCTTGGGTAAATTCCTAGCAGTGTTATTGCTGGGTCATAGGGTAGTTCTATTTTTAGTTTTTTGAGGAACCTCCACACTGTTTTCCAGAGTGGCTGCACCAGTTTGCATTCCCGCCACCAGTGTCTACTTAGGATTCTTATAACTGGCAGGGAATATGAACTTATGCCTTATATCCAAGAGTGGCACAGGTCTGGGTTCTGATTTCTTTTGATTCATGGCCCAGCTGACAGCAGGGTTTCTTGCTACATCTGATAGAGTCCACAGTATCTGCTCTTCTACTTCAAGGGCAGTCCTTTGTGGCTCCCCGCATTGTGTACAGACTTTGGTTTCAGCTCCTTGTCGTTCTTTTTTTCACATTATGATCTTACTTTTAAAGTCTGTATTTATTTTATCAGGTTTTTTTTTAATGTTTATTATTTATCTGAGAGAGAGCGAGAGAGAGAGAGAGAGAGGCAGAGCGCGAGTGGGGGAGGGGCAGAGAGAGAAGGAGACACAGAATCTGAAGCAGGCTCAAGGCTTTGAGCTATGAGCATAAAAGCCCAAAGCGGGGCTCAAACTCAGGAACCACGAGATCAAGACCTAAGCTGAAGTCGGATGCTTAACCGACTGAGACACCCAGGTGCCCCTAAAGTCTGTATTTATTTTTAAATAATTTTATTAAAAAAATTTTTTTAAATATACATACTGTAAAATTTTACCGTCTTAACTATTTTCAAGTGTACCATTCAGTGGCATTACGTATGTGCACATTTTTGTGCTACCATCGCCACCATTCATCGCCAAAACTTTCATCTTCCCAAAATGAAATTCCATCCCCATTAAACAATAACTCCCCATTCCTCCCTCCCCCATAGCCTTTGGAAACTACCATTTTACTGTTTAGCTCTAGGAATTTGACTAGTTTAAGTACCTCATATAAGTGGAATCATAAAATATTGTCTTTCTGTGACTGGCTTATTTCACTTAGCATAATGTCTTCAAGGTTTGTCCATGTTGTCAGATATCAGAATTCTCTTCCTTTTTCAGGATGAACAACATTCTATTGTATGTATATATCACATTTTGTTTATTCATGCATCCATCCCTAGATTTGAGGCCAAAGAGGTAGCCTAGAATTTCTCTTTTTGTTGGCCACAGAGCATAAGCGGAGAGCCTATAGTCATGAAAGCTGCCTAGAGGTCTGGTAGCTGGGATAGTTACTTGAACTGTATGGGAAAGTCCAGTCTCCCCAGCCAACAAAAGAGAGCCTCTCTTTTCACTGGCACCTTGCTCAAACTATACATAAGGCATCTACATTCAATTTTGCATAAAGTGGCTGATTTCAGAGCAGCCAAAGTAGGAGTGAAATTAACTTGGTTCAAAACAACATTACATGGGAAACCAATATTTTTGCTTACCAGTGCGGTAACAAAGATTAGGTTTGCCTGAGATGAGATGGATGTGATCAGAAAGAGAAGGACCAGTTAAAAAGAAAAAAAAAAAAAAAAAAGGATGAGTCATGGGGTACTTTTGCAATGTGAAACAGAAATAGTTTACCTTTGTGGTTTTGTTCCGGGGTAGTTTGAAGGTGCAGGATATAATTCTCCCAACCTTAGCTCACCATCCTGGTTGTTACCTCTAATATTAGTTTCTGAAATAGTCTTGTGGGGGTGGGAGACCAAGACGTAAGATGGTCTGCTACTGTCTTTACCCAGGCTCAGAGAAAGGCATCTTTTATGCTGCATGTCAGAAGAGATTGAAGATTGGGGAGTGACGTTTCCATGGGAACCTAGGTGTGCAAAGGGGCTTGTTCAATTACAAGGTAGCCTCCTTTAATTACAAGGTAGCCTAGGTATTAGCAGTTTTCCTTCTCAAGAAATTCCACCAGAAAGAGTCTAGCCTCTAATAGGATTGCTGCTCCTTCTAGGCCACCCTAATCCCTCAGTGAATCCTAGCTCATGCCTTAGTGGTGATTCCTCCTCCAATTCCTTCATTCTTCTAATTGTCATACCTGGTGTCCATCTAAAACTCCTACTTCTAAGTTATTGCAGACTGCCACTGGATTCCTTGGGGGAGGAAAGCACACAGATGGGAATATGCGTTCCTCCAAGTTCATCTCCCATATTCTATCACATGGACAGAGTGTAAGAGCATGTGTCCCAACCACATTTTAAGCAAATCCCTTTTCTCTATTTTATTGGCCATAGAACAATTTTACCTGCAGTACAAATATAACAGTGATTTGCACTTTTCTCTCAATAATTGGCTGTAGGAATCAAATTTTCTTACTAAACTATTCTCAGAAGTGTACATTGTGTCATAACTTTATCACAGCACCTACCTGCAATGCAGTCTGATACTGCTCTTCCTGAAAAGAATTTTATTCTTGTGCTTACTTTGCTCTTTTCTGTACAAACTCCCTTTCATATACTTCCACGTTTTGTTGGAATTATACTGTCCTTTTCCCCTCCTTTCCCAACCAGTTCAGAGGCTTGGGGGAGATATGAGTTGTGTACTCCCACTTTTCCAGTGGATTCTTTCCTGCCTCCTTTACTCTTCCTTCTCCCCTCTCCTGCTCTCATCACTGCCATCCCCATCTGCTTTTTCCTCTCTCTCCCCTCCTTCTCCCAGTCTCATAGCACCCTCTAAGAAATCTGTTTAGCAGGAAGAAGGTCTCTGTACACTGGTATTAATTTCTTCCTTGGCTGTATTTTTAGCTTTTGTATAGTCTCTGAGATTTCTGCTACAACAACATTCCATGGAGGGCAGCTGGACGCTAGGGAAAGGAGAGGGAAATTTGAGCAAAAACAAGGGGAGCAGGGAAGGATAAGGGCCCAAGGAGACCTCAAACAAGCTAACATAGGGCATTTGGGAATAAACCCTAAAAACAGACACACTTTTACAATGTTTTAGCATTTTAAAAGTGATTTTTACATTTGTTACCTGACTTATCTAGGGGCATAGGTATGCTTTTTCACATTTTATAGCTGAGAAAATAGGGCTATAAATTAATAATAACATAAACAGTGATGAGGTGGGTTATAATAGCAGAGTTGGGATTTAAGGCTTCTGGCTGTATTTCTCTGTCCACCATTATTACACAGTGTCAGGAAAGGTCAGGGGTTGAATTTAGGGAGAATTCAAGTCACCTGACCAAAACAAAACAAAACAAAACAAAACAAAACTGTGCTTTTTACAAACTAAAACCCAAAAGTCAAGACTTAAGCTCTAGATTATCATGATTAACTTTCCTGTGGTAACAGGATCATTTCAAAACTTAGGAATGTCTGTAACAGCTACATAGAGTGAATTACTTTCCAAATTAGGAATATCCCTTAATAGTCAATAGAAGGACGAATAAAAGTGTGGAAGAGTAAATCTGCTTAAAGATAAATATACGATCAACTTTTAAAAATTCCTAAAGCGTTGACAGCATTAGACCTAATTTCCAAGTGGGCAGAAAGCTCTTTCTAGAATAGCTTTGCTGCAGTCCCATGTGGAGGCAGAAAGATGAACATGAACACTGTTTGAGGTCCCTTCCAGCAAGGCAGGTGGGGTGAACATATCAGTGGGTCATTTTCACTTTTCGTGATCCCCAAATCTTGCAGATTCTATTGTTCTCTGTCCTTTCAGTGCCTTTGTGAACTGCTCATTTTACTTTAAAGCACCTCCAGAATTGCCAGGGCAAACATTCAGAGTAAGGAGTTTATTGAATGTAAGGTCTCTAGAAAACAGACTGCTGTGTCACTGCATTTGGAAAGCAAACATTTTAAGATCATTTTCAGGTAAGTGAAAGACCAGCACAACAAACTGATAGAACTGTCTGTCATCTGATCTCCTGCAGCCATTCTGATGAGAAGTGTGTTCCTGTTAAGAATCTGAGCAGAGGCTCTAGCCAGGAGGGCTCTGTTTTGCTAGAATCCTGCCCCAATTTAAGGGTCAGATTGCAGCTCTCCCCAAAAATTGCTCTGTAGTAGGTTGTATTATTTAGAAAATTCCAACCAAGCACCAGAATGTCTGAGATAAGTGAGCTCTTTGTAAATTAAGGAGAAAAATAAAGGACATCAGCATAATCCTATCTCTAAACCAAATCTGGATAATGTAAAAGGACTTCCAAATAACACCATTTAACTCCTTCTTTGCCAGGAGTACAAAAATTTGCACTCTTTCTCAGCAAACCAAGTAGCAACCCCTCATGAACTTGCTATTTAAACTGCGGAAAGGAGAAGAAAAAAAAGTGGGAATAAAGAAGGTAACATGAGAAGATGGCAAGGAAATATCTACTCTTAAACACCTGGGGACCAAAAAGATTTGTAATGACAAGATTTGCTTATGGAATGTCCTCAACCCGGGGCACCTGGGTGGCTCAGTAGGTTGAGCTCCTGACTCTCTTGGGTCATGATCTCATGGTTTGTGTGTTTGAGCCCTGAATTGGGCCCTGTGCTGACAGTGCAGAGCCTGATCCAGATTCTCTGTCTCCCTTTCTCTCTGCCCCTCCCTGGCTCTCTCTCTCTCTCAAAAATAAATAAGTAAACCTTAAAAAAAAAAAATGTCCTCAACCCCACTAGGACCCAGGATCCATTGACCCTGACACCTTTCTTCATCACCCCTTACCTCCACTGTATCCTTACTTCCCTCCCTACCCAGGTTCCATTCACAGACCTTGTGTACATCCCCAATGTCTTTACCCCTCTCTCCTTTCATATATTTATCTGGCAAAACCCTAACTAATTATAATTAGTTCTACCGACTTCACACCTCAGAACATTGAGGAGAAACACATAACCATGGTGACTGGACTCCGTTGAAATTCAAAATCATAGGCATCCTGTAGCCCCCCCCCCCCCATGCTTCTTGGCTATTCCGTTGGATTGCCCTCTCCCCTAGACAGCTAGTCTACACCTGTTCCCCCTTTTTACTCTGCGGGTCACCTTGCTCACTATTGCTTTATATGAGTAATCAGAAGAAACTTCCATGTGCTCTCATCACCCCAACTGCCCCACAACTCAGATTCATTAAACTGTTGGAAGATGGCACTCAGCAGTGTCTTCATGCCCCTGCCCTAGCTGTCATTTACTTAAAGGACAGAATATTTTCTGGACTTGAAAACAATCAGAGAGCATCAAGATAGCGCTGTCCTGGGTATGCTCCCTGACAGCAGTGTCCCTTTGTCTTGTGTTGCTGCATCTCTTCCATTTGAAGCTTCAGTTTAGTGGATGCAAGCTTATCTAAACTGGGGACTAAACATTTGTCCCCTGCCTACATTTCTGGTGAACTACAAGCACGTCACATGTCTCCCTGGGCCAGCTCTGGGAGCTTGAGAGGTATACAGTCTGCTTTTGCCCTCACTGCTGTGAATCCTGTCCAGCTGCCACCCAGAGCCCTGCCCAAGGTTTGCAGGTACGTGTCCCAGGGATAGGGTTTGACCATACAGGCCAGCACCTGCACAGGGCTGCCCACCCAGTGCTGCTTTGCTTTCTGCCACCTCCCCTGATGTCTGCCAGAAGAAGAGGCCATAGTAGGACTTAGGAACTCAATATTGGGCATACTCATAATAGCTACCATTTAACAAGTATCTTATGTGCCAAAAGGCTTACACCCATTAGCTTGTTAATTCCCACAGCCACATTCCAAAGTAAGTTTCACTGTCCTCGCTTTCTAGATGTGAACACCCTTGCCTCGACTTCAGGTTTGTGAAAAGCACCCTCTCTGGCAAGAATGCACATTTCCCCAGGCACCAGGAGCAACAGGGCTGCCCCAAGCCATTGAGATTTGTATGGAAAGAAAGGAGACATTGCCTCCACCTCAAAAGTGACAAAGCTGGCAGAGATAATCACAGGCTTAGAAGCTAACAGTTGTGTTCTCATTAAGAATACATAGCTAAGTTCTCCTCTGAGAACATTTGTGTTTAGATTTCCTCAAAGTGCTCTCCACCATCCATGATTTTTACTTTTTGTAAAGGGCGCAGTTAGGTCATCCTACCAGGACAAAAGTGACAATGAATAGTCAAGTTTTACCACTTTCTAGACTGAAAAGCTCTCTAGCTTTGAAATAACAGCTTTTCTAGATTCTTCAGTTGTCTGCCAACCCTGCCCCCCATCTTTTTTGTTGTTGTTGTTTTATTTTTTGTTTAAAAAAATATTTTTTAATATTTATTTTTGAGAGAGAGGGAGAGTATGTGTAAGGTGGGGGAGGGGCAGAGAGAGAGGGAGACAGGATCACAAGCCAGGGCTGCACTGACAGCATAGAACCCAATGCAGGGCTTGAACTCACAAACTGTGAGATCATGACCCAAGCTGAAGTTGGTTGCTTAACTGACTGAGACACCCAGGCACACCCCTGCCCCAATCTTTTAAAAATCTTATAAGTTCTGGGCATACGTTGAAACAGCCACATTTAAAAGTTTAGAAAACTGAGATTTAGAGAGGCTTAATATCTTACTCAAAATCAGCCAGGACCTGGGCCCAGATCTTGAGATACAAATTCTACACATCCTCCATCATAGAACACTGTAAAATTAAGCTTCTGTAAACTCACAAAAACTTTGAGAGACATTCCTTAATAAGGCTCCAAGGTTGGACATGCTTGTATTTATTTTTTCTGTGGAAAAGAAACTAGCTCCATGCAACTATAGCTGGAAAAATAAATACGGATCTAGTTTGTTCCTATAATTCTGAATTCTAGATCTTAGAAGCTTAGAGTCATAAATTTTAGACATTATTTAGTTTAATTTCATCATCAATTTTAAGTATAAGGGAAAACTTGGAATAGCCTTATTTAAAACAAAAATGTGCCTTTAGATGTAATGTTATTTTTGCATTCACGTTATTGACAAATGAACCTATTGGGACAAAAATAATATTAGAGTAAGATATATTTGAGGCTACAACTGGTCCTCTTTATGTTAAAATTATGGGTTTAAAATATATATTAGGGTGCAGGTGAGAACAGCACAGCTATTTTATGAAGACTATGAAAGTACAATGGAAGTTTTGGCTTTCATACAACATTTGAGTTTGTTTTGTAGATTCTTCCTCATAATTAGATTTAGAGTTTAGATGATCTCATGTGACTCTCTTAGAAAAACAGAAGTTTTAGCCAAGCACTGACATGCAAAATAAAAACAAAAATCTTTTCCCTTCAGGGTCTAGCCTAGCTATAGTTTTAGCTGGAAGTCAGGCAATGCATCTACACATGCACAGTAATTAAATCTAACTTCTAACAAACTTGAAGTTAAATTTTAATGACCTTTTATAGCTGGCTAATAAATGGTATGTAAATGAGTCATGGATGGAGACTTTACTTTATATAAAATGCCACAAAACAGTACTGATTGATACACTGCAAAGAAAAGAGGCCTTGGAAATCTGTGTTCTGCCACCATAGATCCTTAGCCAAATCATTTAGCTTCTCTGAGCCTCAGTTTCCTCATTGGTACAATATGATGGTTGCATTCGGTCATTGTAACTAATGCACGTAGAGTTCTTAAGTCCCCAGAGCTCTTATCCATGCGTAGTCTGACTTAATTCTTACAATTCCATGAAAGAAAGAAAGTCAGGTACTGTTACCTACATTACACAAGCTCATGAAGGCTAAAATACATGACCAAAGTTACGCAGTTTGTAAATGGTGGAGCTAGGATTCAGATGCAATTTAGACACAATTCTACACAATAGGCATAGGTAGACACCATGCCTATCACCTCTAAAAGTCCGATATAATAAAGTGGTGTTTAGTCATTACTCAATTATAACCAGACGTTTAAAGTGCCTTAAACACTATTCAACAGGTACAACACGTTCTCTAGCCTGCAGGACTGAATGATCTTATGATTCCTCTGTAGGAGGATCCAATTAAGTGCTAAGTTAATAGCCAACTTTATAGCCAAGCTAATAGAAAAGCCACATTACACTGGCTCTGTTTTGCCAGACCAGCCACTTTGAAGACTTCGAGCTGATTTATGTCCCATGATATTTGTTAGAATCTCAAGGCTACTGTAAAAAAAAAAAAAAAAATTCTCCCATTGCTGTTACTAAAATGTGCTAAGTAAGTCACAATAGTAGCCAGAATATTTGTGAGTAAACAATGTAGAATATTCAACTAGTTTAAGAAATGATGCTAGCTATGTGTCTCCAAGCTCTTTCCTCAGATATTTGACCCCAGGCATTTGGTAAATCCTAAAAAGCCATTATTTCAGCAGGTGTTGGTTTCCACTTGAAGGCAAGCCAAATATTACATGTGCATGGCATACATTTCTATTTTTCAAAGGGTTTTCACTTTGGCTATTTCATTTTATCCTTATACAATGCTAATGTGTAGGTTGAAGTTGTTCTCTGTGATCTCCAAAACAGCTATTTATTTATTTAGTCTCTAGTTTTTTTTTGTCTGTTTTTAACCCACTGGGGCATTACTAATGTTAACGCATACAATAATATAATAGAGCACTATGTTTCAAAAGTTGTAAATCAACCTAGGTTCAGTAATCAACTTTGCAAATTTGAAAGGATAACAAAAAATTGATAGGAATTGGCAAAAATACCTTTGTAGCAGATATGCCCAAAACACTTAAGGATTCAGAAGGAGGCAAGAATAAATTAATACTATTTTTAAAACATAAAATAGGAAATAATTGAACACAACTTTACCAAAACCTATGGATGTTCAATGGAAGAGAAGAGAATGTGGAGTAAGGTTAACGGGTGTCATGATTTAATCAATGGTCCTTATAATAAACTTTAAAAGGTTATTTGAAAGTGTTAGCTTTCCTTTTTATAAAGAAGAAACATGCTAGTATGTACTTTGGAAAAAAATACCTGGAGACACGCACACCATGTTATTAGCAGCAATTATCAAGGAGAGACTATTTATTTGTATCGATTTTGATCTGATCAAAAGTTTCCAAATATTCTTGAAATATGTGCGAGAGTGTTCTCTTTAGTTAGACAGTAAGCTCAGTCTCCTTTAAAAAATTCCAGCTGGAGGGGTGCCTGGCGGGCTCAGTTGGTGGAGCATGTAACTCTTGATCTTGGGGTTGTGAGTTTGAGCCCCATGGTGGGTGTTGAGATCATTTAAAAATAAAATCTTAAAAAAAAAAAAAAATCAATGGAGCTATTGATCCATCTGCAAACTTAGTTTTGCTGGAGACATTTTAAATCAGTGTGTTTCAACCATAGGCCCATCAAAATTCGACTTTGTGTCTTTCTCAAAAATTCTAATTGATGAGGGAGAAGGAGGAGAGGAGAGAATGAGATCTAGAAGTCACAAGATGGAGGTTAAGGTATTATGGTCAGATTTTAATTTGTCCAGGAACAGAGTGAGTAGCATTGTAAGTCTAATGCAAGTCATAGTATATATCAGAATATTCAGGGCCTCCTAACCCTTTTATATCTGGAAAGGCTCCAAGAAAAAAGCCTAATTCGGTTTACTGATGCTTTGGGACCATCCTGGCGCTGGGGCTGGAGTGTTTTTCTTCATCTGTTCCCTCTGGGTGCAGTTAAGGGGCCACCTAGTGACTGGGCTGGGAATTGTAGCTACCCTACAGTGCCCTCCCCCCACCTCGCTCCACCACAATGCACACACTCCAGGAAGCTTGTCAGTTCACATGTGGAATGAAAGAAATTAGGTTGGCAAACTTCTCTCTAATAGAAACCGCCTTAACAACCCACTTTGCAAGTCTGTCTCCTTGTCCAGAATCATCATCTTTCACAGAGCCTTAAATTCTCACATTACCTAACAGGATTACCGAGAGGATACACTGAAATTACATAAACTAAAACACAAAAATGCAGTTTTAAAAGTTACAGTTATTGTTTGTGTTAGCCAAATCTTGGGAATAGGTCACAGAAGAGTTTTGTTAAGTGCCAGTCTGTTATAAAATCAGAGATGTTAAGGTAGGCAAAACTTGGGAAGTCCATAGTTTTAAAACCTTCATTCTAAGAAGGAAGAAACTGAGGTTTAGAGATGTAAAGAGGAGGGACTTCATGGGGCTGTTCTACTTCCATTCATTTGTTTATTAACAGATATTGTTCACTGAATTTCTTTTTTCCTTTTTTTTTAATGTTTGTTTATTTTGAGAGAGAGAGAGAGAGCACAAGTGAGCAGAGGAAGGAAAGAGAGGAAGAGAGAGAATCCCAAGCAGGCTCCGTACGTCAGTGCCGAGCCTGATGTTGGGCTCAGTCTCACAAACCGTGAGATCATGACTTGAGCTGAAACCAGGAGTCAGACGCTTAATCCACTGAATCACTGAGGCACCCTGTTCACTTAATTTTTACTAAGAGCTAGGTGCTGGGGAAGCAAAGATGGATAAGGCACAAGGAGCACTCTGTCCAGAGGAGAGCCAGATTCAGAAGCAAGTAAAAATGAGTGTGGGAGTGAAGTGGTACAGCTATACAAAGGACCTGCTTGTGTTAGACCCACCAGAGCGTGTACCCTATAAGACAACATGCTTTAAAAAGCACACAGAATAAACAAAATGTGGTATATCAATACAAAGGAATATTATTTAGTTTTAAAAAGGAAGGAAATTCTGACACATGCTACAATATGGATTAAACTTGAGGACATTATGCTAAATGAAATAAGCCAGTCACATAGGGTCAAATACTGTATGATTCCACGTATATGAGATACCTAGTCAGATTCACAGAGACAGTAAGTAGAATGGTGGTTGCCAGGGGCTGAGGGAGGGGGAGAGGGGGAGTCATTGTTTAATGGGGACTGAGTTCCAATTCAGAAAGATGAGAAAGTTCTGGAGATGGATGGTGGTGATGGTTGCACAACATTGTGAATGTCCTTAATACTGCTGAACTGTACACTTAAAACTGGTTAAGATGGTAAATTTTATGTTATATATATTTTTTACCACATTAAAACAATTACACAGAAAGCATCTCCTCCCATAGTCAGAATAGCTGGTATCAAAAAGATAGAAGTGTTGGCGAGCTTGTGGAGAAAAGAGAACGCTTGTGCTCTATTGGTGGGAATGTAAATTGGTGCAGCCACTATGGGAAACAGTAGGGAGGTTCTTCAAAAAATTGAAAATAGAAATGCCAAATGAGTTGGTAATTCCACTGCTGAGTATTTACCCAAAGAAAATGAAAACACTAATTTGAAAAGATATGTGCGCCCCTATGTTTATTGCAGCATTACTTATAATAGTCAAGATATGGAAGCAACCTAAGTGTCCACTGATACCTGAATGGATAAAGGAGTTGTGGTATACATATACAATGAAATATTACTCAGCCACAAAAAAGAATGAAATCTTGCCATTTGCAACAATATGGATGGACCTACAGGGTATCATGCTAAATGAAATAAGTCAGACAGAGAAAGACAAATACCATACAATTTCACTTATATGTGGAATTAAAACAAGCAAACAAATAAATAATAGAAGCAGACTCATAAATACAGAGACCAAACTGGTGGCTGCCAGAGTGGGGTGGAGGGATGGACAAAATAGGTGAAGGAGGTTAAGAGGTACAAACTTCCATTTATAAAATAAATAAATCATAAGGATGAAAAGTACAGCATAGGGATAGTCAATAATATTGTACTAATTTTGTATTGTGACAGATAGTAACTGTACTTATCGTGGTGAGCATTTGAGTAATGTATGGGGCTGTCAAATCACTAACGTTGTACACCCAAAACTAATATAACAGTGTAAAAAATAAAATAATAAAAAAGTTGCATCACACACAGAAAAGAACACAGAAAGCAATGAGAATGAAGCAACTATAGCTCCACACGATATGACAGGGAACGCATACTATGTTGAGCAAAGGAAGCCAGACACAAAAGGATGCAAACTGCCTGCTTTCTATATCATGTATGTGTTAAAATTCAGGGTAGTGGTCATCTCTGGGGGAGGCAGCGACGGGACAGCATAGGCTTCCAGGGATCTGGTAATGCTTCTGTTTCTCCATCCAGGAAGGAACGCTTACTTTGTAAAGATCAATTGCACTTTATACCTATAATTTGTGCAGTTTTCTGTATATATATTAAAACTCAGCTTATTGTTGTTGATTATGGGACATAGGCCAACTGAAGAGGAATCAGTAGGATAGTAAAGGGACTTCCTTCATAGGAAAGGTTGACTAGTTTCAGGATGGTCAGAGTAGTTTAGAATCTTCAAATATCTGAAAAAGTGGCATATGGAAGAAGAAGCCAGTTTCGCTTATTATACCCAGAAGGGTAGAACTTGGGGATGATGGGTGGGAGGTAGAGGAAGACAGAATTTAGCTCATTATAAAGGATGCTTCAATTGCAGGATTAGAATGGGATCTCTCAGGAGATCATATAGTCAGATGGAATGAGCACTGACTTCCGAGCCACTGGGAAAGTGGCTTTGTCACTTTCTTGGAACTATCTATGTCACTCTATTGAGTCTCAGTTCCACAACTGTAAACTGGGGCTAGTGCTAAGTAGCTTGCTGGGTTAGTTATAGGGCTTGTGACAATGTATACAACATGCCTCAAAGAGGCCTTGGCCCATAAGAGGCACTCTATAAGTGGTAGAAACTATTTTCAGTAGAAAATTAAATAGGTAGATAATACCTTGGTAATGTGTTAGAATGTGTATTGAAGTATTGGTCTCTTTCAACCCCAAGAATCTATGGCTCTTTGTATCTTTCTTTGTAATTTTCTCAAGGTCACACAACTATTGTTGCAAGGCCTTCTGTCCCTGAGGTGGTTTTCTCTAGTGGGCTGCCTTGGGCAGGAGAGTTACTAGTAGTAAGCTATTACCCACCAGAGCTAATTAGGTATTTACATCAGCAATAGGCCCTGAGGTACAGGACCCTGTTCCTTTAAATTCTCAGTGTGCTCTGGGAAAGTTCAAAGAGGGGAAAACCTGGGAAGGTTGTTGAAGTGGTGGGCTATAAATGGGACAGTTTACAGCTTGAAGATACCATAGATCTCATGGTATCAAATTAAGCATATGACTTTGGCTCAGGTCATGATCTCATGGTTCTTGAGTTTGAGCCCTGCATTGGGCTCTGTGCTGACAGCTTAGAGCCTGGAGCCTGCTTCAGATTCTGTGTCTTCCTCTTTCTCTGCCCCTTCCCTGCTCACTCTCTCGAAAATACATAAAAACATTTAAAAAAACTTTTTTAAGTGTATTAAAGAAAAAAATGAAGACAAAATTAGCTTGTCTCATCATTTTTCAGGGTCCAGTTCTTATTGGTGGGTAAATTAATAAATCATAAGGCATAAAAAAGAGATGCCATTTTGAAAAACAGTTTCATCATTTGTAGTCAAAAGCAGTATACTCAGTCCACAAAGACGAGAAGAACCTGGGTTAGTTAGCACTTTGGGCTGAGTTTTCCCACAGCCTCTTTCTTCCCCTGACTGTGGGCTTCTTCCAGAAGGAAATGACTTGCTGGAGTGGGACTTCTGAGATTTACTCTAGGCTCCCCGCTGATCTCTGTTGACTATTACTGCCTCAGATTTACACCCTGGAAACAAGGAGAGTCCCTGCGACAAGAGACCTGAGGAAACAAACACCTAGAAAAAGTCTCTTTTTGTCTTAGGCATTACACACTCTAGACTGACCCTTTGAACTTGCTTATTTTCTATAGCTGCTCGAATATTATATATCTTGGCCCATTCAACTTCGTGTGAAATGAAAAATAATAGGAATTTAGCTCACTATAGCTTTGGCCTTAGCCAAAGGAAAGAAATACCAGCAGCTTCCTTTTGCAAGTAGCGACTTATTTTAGCATTTGCCCTCTCCAGACTAAAGCCCTTGGTAGAAACCAACATTACAGCCCAAGCCCACACAAAAACCTCAGATTTTAGTCATAAGTCTCACAAGGATGTTGCATCAGTTCTTAGTTTACCAAACGGAAACAATGCCATGCTCAAATGAGTAACTTGACGGGAGTATAACGAAAGGACTACTTACTAAAGTAAACAGGGTATGGGGGCGGGTGGGGAGAAGCAAAAGGGATTTGGATAGTATCCCAAGGTTAGCAGCTGCATGCAAAGGAAAGGGAGTACGGTAGTTACAGAGATGGTTCTGTATGCATCGGAATCTCCTGCAGGGCTTGTGAAAACATAGATTGCTGGGCCTTCCCTGGGAGTTTCCGCTTTGGTAGGTTTGGGGTAGGACTAGAGTATTTGTATTTTTCACACATTCCCTGGTGCTGCTGGTCTGGGGGAAAACCTCTGAAAAGGCAGTTTGGCTTGAGCTGTGCCCTCCAACCTGAAGAGACCCAGCAGAGAAGACACCAGGGAGTCTAATCCAGGCAGCCTCATGCCCTCCTGCCCTCTCTCTGTAGCTCCCCCTCCATGAAACTCAACCAGCAGCCAGCAGGCGAGGGAGCCCAATGATGCTCAGAAAGTTCAACCTCCAGAATGTGGATCAGATTGGAGAGTGGATCTGGAGGAGTAAACAGAAAATATCCAGCTCTTCCACCCCAAAATATCTTCCAAGTACCTTCTCCTCACCATTTTTTTTTCACACTATCTTATATTTCTATTTTACTTTCCAGTGTACATGTAACATTCATATGCATGATGTAATGTGATTCTCACAGCAACCCTACAGGATAGGCGGGGATGATATTTATGCTCATTTACAAGTAAGGCAACAAATGAGGCTCAAAATTGATAAAGGCTGCACATTTGGTAAGAGCTGGGATTTCACCCCAAGTTTTCTAGGTCCTAATGTGGGGTTCTTGCCACCACTTCACACTTTAGACATGAGTGAATCCGGCAGTGATGCTGGTCTCCCAACAACAGGCTCTTGGGAAGCTATGTGTTCATCCCTCACTGCCCCATATGCAAGGCCCTCAAGCTACACTCTTTTCTGGGAGAGGTGGCCTCCCTTTTTGACTGGGGAGTTCACCCCTTTCTTCAGGGCCTATGCTGAATTTAGAAATGCCAGAGCCATTTCTTTGCGTTATTCACTGTTTTTCAAATTTTTCAGTGGCAGGGCGACTCAAAGTCTTGATTTCAAGGTTCTCGCCCCCTCTGGGTTCAGAACCTTTTGAGAAACAGACACGTGAATCAGACATATTGAGAGAAAAGAGTTAGCTTTGATGGTGGTGAGGCCAAAGTGGAGGAGTCACATGTCAGGGTGTACAACCGCACTTCCCAATACTCTACTCTAGACCTTCTGATGAGGCAGGGGTGGGTGCACTGAGCATGCTCAGTTCCTTCCCCAGGGCCCCAGTCAGGTAAGTCACTCCCTCTTTGGGGAGAACTGGGAGGGGACAAGCAGAAAGGCAAATGGTCTCCGCAATTTTGAAGAAGTGAAAGTTTCTATTTTATGGACCTGGGAGAGGGAGAAAATGGCTTCCCCTAGTAATAATGTCCTTTGAGGACATCTTGCTCTTAGCACTATGGAAGAAGAATTGATGTAATTAATTCTGTCATATGATCTAGGTATTGTATTTTTTAAAGATTTGACTTTCATTAGTAGATTACTATGGCCTCAGGCCTCAATATACTCTCATTTCTTTGATATGCTACTTTGTTTCCTTTAACTAGATTCATTTCTGATCCCTTGATCATTTTTGACAATGCTCTGGACCAAGGCCCACTTGAATTTGAGAAAGTTCCCATGGTTTCCTTTTGAGAAGATCCCTGCTTATCGAATCTAGAGCCTATCTCTCTTTCTTGTCCAGGATCGGGTAGACTATTGGGAAAAGTCTTTATGAAGATTTCCTGGGAACTGGAGTTTTAAAATAAGTGTCTGTGGGAAAATACTCTCTAACTACAGAAGGGGCTCTGTTTTTGCCTCTACTTACTTCTCAAGTTCTTTGGGGAAAAGAAAGTATCATAGGTCAAATCTTTTCACAAGTAAGCTCCACTGGACTGTCCAAATACACGGTATGGATTAGAATTTTGTTTCATTGACTACGATTTGAAATAGGTTAGATATAAGCTGCGCTGTGGAGGACTCTCTTAAATAGAGATTTTCATTGCAAAGGTACTTGTAGAGGAGTTTACCTGTAAACAACAGATCTCTTCCAGCTAAGTTTTTAGCAGGCTGATTCAGACTGGGGAGCAGGAGTGGGAAAATACTGTGGACACAGTCTGCTGGCTAGCAGTCAAGGCAGAGGAAAGAAAACACAGGCAAAGGTCTGTGTGAAATGTGAATCTGAGTCACGGAGAGAGAGGAAGAAAATAGCATGTGTCATTCTGAAAAAGCTCCTCTTAGGGCAGTTTCTTTTGGCTGTAACTGCTGCCTCTCCCCTGGAGAGAGTCACAGGGCCTCTCTTGGCTCTTCCTGCCACATTTTCAGACTTAAAAGGAAGCCACCTTCAGGCAAATTCCCTCTTCCTCCCAAGAAAGAAAATAAAAGGAAATTGAGAGTCCTGCTCTCTGAAGAACCTGGGTCCGGTTTTGAAACGAACTCAGGAAAGTGCCCTGCCTTCAGGGGTTGGGAGTATCTGCAGTCACAACTGGGGCTTGCTCCTCTGGTGCCCTCTTGCGTATGAGTGTGGAACTGTTTTCTTTAAAGTGGCCTAAATCCCCACCATTGCAGTCCCCAGAACTCTACCCAGCATGTCTCCTTTTCTAGGCCTTGCCTCTCAGCCTGGAGAGTTTCCTGAACAACTTCTGGTCACTCCTAAGCCTTCTCTCTTGAAATTTTTCTCTGGTAACCCTCTATAGACCCTCATCAATGTATTAAGTTTTCTAAACAAATTCTTTCTCTTTCTACTTTTGCATGCATCTCTGGTCACTAAGTCCCAGAAAGATCCTGTAGAAACTGTCAATCAATAACAGACAAGCATTTCTAAAATTCACTTAACAATTTTATAGTTTTATTGACATATAATTTACATATCATATTCACCCATTGTAAGTGTACAGCCAATGATTTAATAAAAATCAGATTTAATAAAATCAGATTTAATAAAAATTTACAGTGCTATGCAATCACTGTTACAGTTTAGGTTTAGAACACTTCCAAAACCCCATGAAGTTCCCTCACAAGTATTTGCAGCCAATCCTCAATTTCACCTCCAATCTTGGGCGGCTACTGATCTGATTTCTGTCTGAAGATTTCCCTTTTCTGGTCATAGCATATAAATGTACACTTTATAACAAGCTTCTTTCAGTTGGCATAATGTTATCAAGGTTCATCCATGTTGTAGCATGTATCAGTGCTTCATTCCATTTTACAGCTGAAAAATTGTCCATTATATGGACATACTAGTTTTGTTTATCCATTCATCAGTTGATGGACATCTGCGTTGTTTCCAGCTTTTGGTTATTATGAATAAACAAACTGCTATGGGGGCATGTAGGTGGCTCAGTTGGTTAAGGGTCCAACTTCAGGTCAGGTCATGATCTACAGTTCGTGAGTTCAAGCTCCGCATCGGGCTCTGTGCTGACAGCTCAAAGCCTGGAGCCTGCTTTGGATTCGGTGTCTCCCTTTCTCTCTGTCCCTCCCCTGCTCATGCTCTGTCTCTCTCTGTCTCTCAAAAATGAAAAGACCTTAAAAAAACAAACAAAAAAACCAAACTTCTGTGAACATTTATGTACAAGTCTTTGTGTGAACATATAGTTTCATTTCTCTTGGGTAAATACCTAGTAGAGTTTCTAGGTCATATGGCAAATTTGTTTACCTTTTTAAAAAACTACCAAGTTGTTTTATAATGTGGCTTTTCCATTTTACATTCCCACCAGCAATATATAAAGAGTTTCCCACATCTTCTTCAACACTTGGTATTGTCTATACTTTGATTATGGCCCTAGTGGGTGTGTAATGGTATCTTCTTGTGGTTTTAATTTGAATTCTCCTAGTCACTAATAATGTTGAGTGTTTTTTCAAGTACTTGTTACCCGTTCATATATTCTCTTTGGTGAAATGTGCATTTCCTCATTTTTAAATTAGATTGTTAGTCTTCTGATTACTAAGTTATAAGAGTTCTCTGTGTATTTTGGATACAACTCCTTTACCAGATATATAGCTTATAAGTATTTTCTTTCAGTCTATGTCTTATCTTTTGAACTTATTAAGAGTTTTCTTTGAAGCCCAAAAGTTGTCACTTTGATGAAGTCCAGTTTATCAATTTTTTGTGGATTGCACTTTTGAGATCATATTTAAGAACTCTGCCTAGCCTAAGGTCATGAAGAATTTATCCTATATTTTATTCTAGAACTTTTAGTTTTACATTTACATTTAGAAGGCAGCTATGCTCACCACTATACCACCAAGGCTACACTACATTTACATTTAGGTCTAAGAGCCCTTTTGAGTTAATTTTTGGGGGGTGGTGTGATGTAAAAGTCTACGTTAACTTTTTTCCCGTATGGATATCAAACTGTACCAGCATCATTTGTTGAAAAGATTGTCCTTTCTCCATTGAACTATCTTGGATACTTCACTGAAAATCAACTGACCATAGGGGTACTTGGGTGGCTCAGTCAGTTAAACGCCAACTCTTAGTTTCAGCTCAGGTCATGATTTCACAGTTTGTGGGATCGAGCCCCAGGTTGGGCTCTGAGCTGATAGCAAGGAGCCTGCTTGGGATTCTCTCTTTCCTTCTCTCTTTGACCCTCCCCTGCTTGTGTGCTCTCTCTCTCTCTCTCTCTCTCTCTCTCAAAATAAATAAACATTAAAAAAAGAAAGAAAGAAAATTGGGTGCCGGGGTGGCTTAGTCCATTAAGTGTCTGACTTTGGCTCAGGTCATAATCTCTTGGTTCAGGTCCTGAGTTCGAGTCCCGTGTCGGGCTCTGTGCTGACAGCTCAGAGCCTGGAGCCTGCTTCGAATTCTGTGTCTCCCTTTCTCTCTGTCCCTCCCTTGCTCATTCTGTCTCTGTCTCTAATGTCTCTAATGTCTCTGTCTCTAATGTCTTTAATGTTAATAAATAAACATTAAAAAATTTACATTTGGTTCTCTTTTTAAAAACAGATAATGTCTTTTTATTGAATTATATATTTGTTAAGTCACTGTTGTCATATATTCTTTTAATTATTTAAACATGATTTCCTTGGGTTCTTTGAACATATTTATAATAACTGCTTTGAAATCTTTGCTAAATCCAACATGTAGGCCCACTCAGAGACAGTTTCTACTAACTCTTTTTTCCCCTGAATATAAGTCATCTTTCCTGCTTCTTTGAAACTTCATAATTTTGTTGTTGAAAGCTGGACATTTAATTTTTTTTAAGTTTTAATTTAAACTCCAGTTAGTTAACATACAATATAATATTAGTTTCAGGTATACAATTTAGTGATTCATCACTTCTATACAACACCTGGTGCTCATCATAAGTGCACTCCTTAATACTCATCACCTATTTCAGCCATCCCCCCACCCACCTCCCCTGTGGTAGCCATCATTTTATTTTCTATAGTTAAGAGTCTGTTTCTTGGTTTGCCTCTCTCTCTTTTTTCTCTTTGCTCATTTGTTTTATTTCTTTTTTTTAACTTATTAAACAAATATTTTAAAATGTTTATTTACTTTTGAGAGCGAGAGCTAGTGAACATGAGTAGGAGATGGGCAGAGAGAGAAGGGGACAGAGGATCTGAAGCAGGCTCCAGGCTCCAAGCTGTCAGCACAGAGCCTGACACGGGGCTTGAATTCACAAACTGCCAGATCATGACCTGAGCCAAAGCTGGACACCTAACCAGTCACCCAGGTGCCCCTCGTTTGTTCTGTTTCTTAAATTCTCCCTATGATTGAAATCATATAGTATTTGTTTCTCTCTGACTGACTTATTTTGCTTGGCATAATACTAATACTCTTTAGCTCCATTCAGGTCATTGCAAATGGCAAGATTTCATTCTTTTTATGGCTCAGTAATATTCCACTGTATATAAGTACCACATCTTCTTTATCTATTCATGAGTTGATGGACACTTGGGCTGTTTCCATATTTTGGCTATTGTAGATATGCTGCTATAAACATTGGGGTGCATGTATCTCTTTGTATTATTTTTGTATTCTTTGGGTAAATACCTAGTAGTGCAATTGCTGGATCATAGGGTGATTCTATTTGCAACTTTTGGAGGAACCTCCATACTGTTTTCCGGAGTGGCTGCACCAGTTTGCATTTCTACCAGCAGTGCAGGAGGGTTCCCCTTTCTTTACATCCTTGCCAACACCTGTTTTTTTCTTGTGTTGCTGATTTTAGGCATTTTTTTAAAGTTTATCTATTTATTTTTGAGAGAGAGAAAGAGAGAGCACAAGTGAGGGAGAGTCAGAGAGAGAAGGAGACACAGAATCTGAAGCAGGCCCCAGGTTCTGATCTGTCAGTCCAGAGCCAGACACGAGGCTCAAACCCATGAACTGTGATATCTTGACCTGAGCTGAAGTCGGACGTTTAACCAATGAGGCACTCAGGCACCCTGATTTTGGCCATTCTGACAGATGTTAGGTGATATCTCATTGTAGTTTTGGTTTGTATTTCCCTGTTGATGAGTGATGTTGAGCATCTTTTCATGTGTCTATTGGCCATCTGTATGTCTTATTTGGAAAAATGTTTATTCAGGTCTCCTGTCCATTTTTAAATTGGATTATTCATTTTTTGGGTATTGAGTTTTAGAAGTTCTTTATAGATTTCGGACACTAACCCTTTATCAGATATGTCGTTTGCAAATATCTTCTCCCGTTCCATAGGTTGCCTTTCAGTTTTATTGATGTTTTGTTTTCTTTGCTGTGCAGAAGGTTTTTATTTTGATGAAGTAAGAAGTTGCTAGTAAGAAGTTGCTACTATTGATGTAAAAAATGTTGCTGCCTGTGTTCTCCTCTATGATTTTAATGGTTTCAGGTCTCATATTTAGGTATTTAATCCATTTTGAGCTTATTTTTGTGTATGATGTAAGAAAGTGATCCAGTTTCATTCTTTTGCATGTTGCTGTCCAGTTTTTCCCAACACCATTTGTTGAAGAGACTGTCTTTTTCCCATTGGATGTTCTTTTCCACTTTGTTGAAGATTAACTGACCATGTAGTTGTAGGTTCATTTCTGGGTTTTCTATTCGGTTCCATTGACCTATGTGCCTATTTTTGTGTCAGTACCCTACTGTTTTGATCACTACGGCTTTGTAATATAACTTGAAGTTGGGATTTGAGGCCTCCAGGAAAGCTGGACATATTAGATAAAATTCTGTAGGAAATCTTGTTTCTGATTTCTACCCCTAGTGATAGTTGTTGCTGTTTTTTTCTTTGTTTGTTTAGTGCCTTGCCTGGACTAAACCTATGGATGTCTCCCTCACCTTGTGTGCTCATGATATCTCTGGATTTTTAGGGGTCATCCTGGATCTGCACAGCTTGGTGGTCAGGCAAGGATTGATCAGAGGTTGTGCTCAAACCACAGAGTCAGTAAGACTTCCATTCCTTGCTATTCGATACGTGTGTGGTTTGGAGGGAACTTTCACATTTTAGGCAGTTTTCACATCTGCCTGACTTTTACTTTCCAACAGGCCTTGTGTCTACTTGGTGTGTACACACAGCCTCAGGTTGGCCAGTGATGGATGGAGAGCCACTATCTAGGACTGTCTATTTCCTGATCTCTTTTTTAAATTATTGGCTAGTCTTTGATCCATTGGTTACCCTAGTCAGGACTGTAGCCTCAGGTTGGCAGATGCCACTGGATTTTTCACATTTGTCTCCAAATTAAATGAGTTCCCTCCATCAAGGAATGTGTAAGTTTTCATGACTTGCTCCACCCGGATAGATCACAGTACCGATCAAACTTACTGGGCAGAGGGGCCTGGAGGAGTAGCCTCAGGGAAAAACAGCCTAGAACCCTCCATTCTTATCTGATGTGTGGTACTTTTTAATGAATTGATACTTTTCAATTTGTTGTGTGCTTCTGAGTGATTTCTAAAACACTGGAATGGATATTTTTGATAATTTTGCTGTATACTTGTTTTCCATAGAGAGGATTTGCTTATCTCCTTTCTTCATCATGTGAGAAGTCCTGCCCTGAAATCCATTTTTATGTTACATAAAATTGTGTTTATCAAGCAGTTATCTATAAGATGCTAGATTGTTGTTTGCTAAAAAATCTGTTTCGTATTTTACAAATGTTTGGGAAATGTTGAGTTAAATAAAATTAAATAGGATTCTTTATTATAGGACTTCACAGGGTCATGAATATGCCAAGATACCTTGCACATCTCTAAGAGCAGGGCTGTGGAGTAGAGTACAAGTATGCAGCATTTTCCAATTAATTTAGCCACAGAATATCTTTTACGATGAGTATCTATTAATAAGTTAAGAAACAATGGTAAATTCTGGGACAAATGAACTGTTTAGACTTTAAGAGATGGTCATCAATGGGTACTTCTTTATATTCCCACAGATCATTGTCAGTAGTGGGGAACAAATAACCAGATGTTCTCCCAGCACCCTTTTTTCCTAATAAATCTTTCTCTGGTCCTGCTTTAATCCCTGACACTTTCAGCTTCCATTAGTTCTATCTCTGAGGCAAACCCACTTATTTTATTTAATTTTAAAAAAATTTTTTATGTTTATTTTTTTATGTTGAAAGAGAGAGACAGACAGCAAGCAGGGGAAGGGCAGAGAGAGAGGGGGAGAGAGATAATTCCAAGCAGGCTCTGCACTGCTAGCATAGAGCCCTATGTGGAACTCAAGCCCACGAACAGTGAGATCATGACCTGAGCCGAAACCAACAGTTGGATGCCTAACCAACTGAGCTACTCAGGCAGCCCCAAACCCACTTAATCTACCCTGGCAGAGAAGGTTCAGTTGGGACCTGAATGGACCTCTGAGTTCCTAGTACCTTGCTTCTTTCCTAAAATGGTTTTAATTTTCCTTATGATTATAAAATTAATGTTATCATTTTAAAAAATTCAGTAAATAGCACAAAGTATAAAGAAAAACATACAGAGTAATCATAATTTGACCATCCTAGGCAATCACCTTTAACATTTAGGTATTTATGTGTCCAGATATTTTTCTATGCTTACCCTTCCCTCCCACACACTCTTCATTTATGAAATGTAAAATGAGTGCTTACTAAGTGTCAGGCATTGTGCCAGGTGCTGGGCAAATGGCAGTGAACACTTGATCCTTGGTCTCAAGAAGCATTCAGTCTAGTGAGGGAGAAAGACACTAAGTAAATCTGGTAAATAATTTCATATTTACAAATTGTGATAAATGTGAGATTGATATGTATTTTGGCAAAGACAGACTCAAGCCACATACACATGTTTTATAACCTGTTTTCTTCACTCATATCAATCTTTCCATGACAACAAATATAGATTCTGTGCTAGAATCAAGAATAAGAAAAACATGCTCCTATTCCTGAGGGTTTGGTTCTAACAGAGGAGAGAGACATATAAATAGATCATTTCAATTCAATTTTAGTAGAGGTTGTATAAACATGGTGCAGGGAAGGCTTCATGGGGAAGGTGACTGCATGAGTTCTGTTTTAAAGGAAAAATAGAAATTTTCTAGTTAAGAGCAGAAGGATATTCTAGGCAGTCAGCATGTGCAAAAACAAAGGGGTTAAAAGTGTGGCATATTCAGGGAACTGTTGGCTGCTTGATATCGCTAAAACAAAAAACGCTAACCTGAGCCTAGTAGGAGAAAAGGCTAGAGAGGTGGGCAATGAGAAGGCTATCAAGGCCTACATCCCCCTGGTAAGGAGTTTGCATTTTATCCATCAGACTAGTCTGAACTGAGAAAAACATGATCAGATTTCTGAGATAGAAAGCTCTCTCTAAAGGGTTGGCTGAAAGGAAAGGAAATCAGTGATAGTGGGTGATTAATTAGAAGAGTTTTATAATAATCCAGGACAGAAATGGTGGCAGGGGAAATGGAGCAAATGGGGGTGAATTAACCATGTTATTAGGGGTAAATGGAGGCAATTTAGCTAGAGTGGGAAATCAGAATTATTGGGAGGGCTGACAAGGGCTTTTCAGGGAAAACAATGCCAAATGTTAAACTCAAGAGCAAAGGGATGAAGAAAGCTAAATGGAGTTTAGAAGTTGGGGTTGGGAATAGGGTACATGCCTGGGAACCTAGGGGAGAGTCTCGTACAGGTGAGATCCTTGGAGGCAAGGATATTTGTGTGTCCTTGTAACTCCCCTTTCATGTGGTTCCCAGGCTCATTCCCAGGACAGCATGACAACCTTGCAGTAAGTGAGCATGAACAACTGTTGTTTGTCTTGAATAGTGTCATCAAATGAAGGCAGAAATTTTTGGGAAAATGTTACCCGAAAGAATGATTCCCTAGAGATACATCTTGAGAAGAAGTGGGTTGAATTCTCTGTGGGTATGGGGTGGAATATAAGGCTTTTAAAGTGAAAGCTAATATTTATATATCAAATATTTCTGAAGAAATAGATGGTATCAGTTGTTTCTAGGGAAGGGAAGGGGGCAGCTGGGGGATGGGAGGGGCAAAAGATTTTGCTCAGCATAACGTTTTGTACATTTTGAGCTTTGAATGGAGGGAATTTATTTTATTTTTTATTTATTTTATTTTTTTTATATATATTTTTTTTATTTTTTAATATATGAAATTTACTGTCAAATTGGTTTCCATACAACACCCAGTGCTCATCCCAAAAGGTGCCTTCCTCAATACCCATCACCCACCCTGCCCTCCCTCCCACCCTGCCCTCCCTCCCACCCCCCATCAACCCTCAGTTTGTTCTCAGTTTTTAACAGTCTCTAATGCTTTGGCTCTCTCCCACTCTAACCTCTTTTTTTTTTTTTTTTTTTTTTCCTTCCCCTCCCCCATGGGTTTCTGTTATGTTTCTCAGGATCCACATAAGAGTGAAACCATATGGTATCTGTCTTTCTCTGTATGGCTTATTTCACTTAGCATCACACTCTCCAGTTCCATCCATGTTGCTACAAAAGGCCATATTTCGTTTTTTCTCATTGCCACGTAGTATTCCATTGTGTATATAAACCACAATTTCTTTATCCTGAATGGAGGGAATTTAATGTCTATTCAAAATAAAAGTTTTTTTAAATTTTTTTTTAACGTTTATTTATTTTTGAGACAGAGAGAGACAGAGCATGAACGGGGGCGGGGTGGGGGGCAGAGAGAGAGGGAGACACAGAATCGGAAGCAGGCTCCAGGCTCCGAGCCATCAGCCCAGAGCCTGACGTGGGGCTTGAACTCACGGACCGCGAGACCGTGACCTGAGTCGAAGTCCGACGCTTAACCGACTGAGCCACCCAGGCGCCCCCCCTTTTTTTTTTTTTTTGAATTTTTTTTTTCAAAATAAAAGTTTTTAAAAAGGAAGCTGAAGAAATGCAGAAGAAAAAATTTTATTACCCCTTCAAAAAACAAAAAACCACCACATTTATTACCCTTTCACACATCTCCATATATTTCCAGGTGAGATAGTCCTGCTTGGAAAGTTTGTGGTGGGGCTGCTGATATTCTTGTGAGGCATAAGCTAGTTTGCCCCACTGCAGTCTTAGGACCACTGTACCTCCTTAAAATGTACTGAGTCACCTCCCGGCCCTATTTTCAGCTCAATGACAGCCACCTTCCTCCCTGACTAAAAGGAGAGACAGAGGAAATCCAGTTCTAGAGGGTTTAATTTAATAGGTTCGGTCCCTGTCATTCTGAGTGAAATTACCTGGGACAGAGGTAGAGATAGGAAAAGGAGAAAGAGCCCATATTTACAGAAAAAATGGACAGTCTAAAATTACATGTTTAAAAGAGAACATCCATACCCCTTTCATTTCATGGCAGGACTTGGAGCCAGGGTCTCAGAGTAGGAAGCCACAGGCGACCTCTTCACTGTGAATGCCATGAAAGTATGGGGAACATGCTCCAAGCTCAAAGTCTGTATTTAGGGCTGCAATTTCAGTTCTACCTCTAGGGTTGTGTGACTTTGGCCAAGTGGCTTCCACAGCCTAAGTATCAGTATCCTTTTCTGTAATATTAGGTGATTGGATGTGTGGATGACATCCAAAGTTTCTTCCAATTCCCACATCATATAATTCTAAATCTTAAGTCCTGCTATATACTTCTACAGCTTTTCCTAACAGGAATTTCACTTCCAGGCTTTTGATGTTTGTTTCTCACCTCTGTTGTAAATTTTTAGCTTTGCAAGGTGGAACCTAGAGAAGGAATGGTAGGAATTGGTGGGGATTCAATGATCTTTGTGCCTGGGTCACACACTGGATAGAAAGCTCTGGAAGTTGCTCCAGCAACTTTTCCTTCAGAATCCGGTCAGTAGGAGATAATTTTGTCTTTTTATCAAATTTTCTCTTTTCTAAGGATTCTTCTGTCTTCTTCTCTTACAACCATTCATCCTACCCCTAAACTCGTTTGCTGTTCATTGGCCTACACTCCTATATCAATTGATGCGACTGAATAATAAATATAATAATTACTTCAGAAATAATTGAGTACCTACCGTGTACTAGGGAGTTTTCAAAATTTTTTATCTTAGGACCTCTTAACATGCTTGAAAGTTGTCAAGGACCTCCAAAAGCTTTTGTTTATATGGGTTATATCTATAGATATTTACTAAATTAAAAGGTAAAACAAAATTTTAAGCTATTAGTTTTAGCAAAAAATGGACCCATTATATGTTAAAAACATTTTTTTAAGAATGACAAACATCTATATATTCAAAACAACAACAACAACAAAAATTAGTGACAGGAGTGGCACTGTTTCACAATTTTGCAAATCTCTTTACTGTCAGGCTTAACATAAAACAGCTGGATTCTCATGCCGGGTTCTTTATTTAATCTGTTGTTTCAGGGTTTGTATTCATTTCCTGGGGCTGTTCTAATAAATTACCACAAATCCAGTTGCTCAAAACAACAGAAATGTAATTCTTTTACAGTTCTGGAGCCAGAAATTCAACATCAGTTTCACTGGACCGAAATTAAGGTGTGGGCAGGGAAGTGCTCCCTCTGGAGGCTCTAGAGGAAAATTCTCTCCTTGCCTCTGGCAGATGCTGGTGGTTGCTAGCATTCCTTAATTTATGGCTGCTTCTTTCCAATCTCTTCCCCTATCTTTGCTTCAACTGCTCTTTTGTATGTGCTGGAATTATAATCTCCCTGTGCTTCTCTCTGATAAGACATTTGTGAAGGCATTTAGGCCTCACTGGGATAATCCAGGGTAATCTCTTTATCTCAAGATCTTTAACCTAATCATGCCTGCACATGTTTCACTATATAACATTTACCAGTTCTGAGGATTAGGATGTGGATGTATTCTTGGGAGCGACTGTCAGCCTACAACAGGTTGTTATTTTGTTTGATGTTTATGAAGAAAATCTGGTCTCACACAAATATGCGGCTTGGGGAAAAAAGAGTATTAAATTTGTTTTTTAATTTTAATTTTATTTTAGACAGAGTACATGAGAGGGGGAGAGAAACAAAAGGGGGGAGAGAGAGAGAGAGGGAGAGAGAGGGAGGGAGGGGGAGGGAGAGAGAGAGAGAGAGAGAGAGAGAGAGAGAGAGAGAGAGACACTCTCAAGTAGGCTCCACGCTCAGTGTAGAGCCCAACACAGGGCTTGATCCTACAACTCTGGCATTGTGACCTGAGCCGAAATCAAGAGCCAGATGCTCAACCGACTGAGCCACCCACGTGCCCCAAAAGAGAGTTTTTTAATAGCCTTTTCAAATAATTGTGGATATTATTCTTTAGCACAACACCAAAACTCAACAAGAAGTAGTTTCTTAAAGGTTTGTTACAATTGTGGAATTTGAAAACATATCAGTGAACTTTTCTCACTGGGCTACATTAAAATCATTGGGATATATGCACTTTAAATGGGTTCATAATTTTATAACATCACGCATTGATCATTTGGAAGATATTGGTTGAGTTAAACAGATCTTCCAAATCTTAACACATTTAATTATACATGATCAAAAAATAACATTCATTAATATCACCACCAATCTTATCAGAACAGTTCTTGCATATTGGGAAATTAACAAACTCCTGGTACAGAAACACAGTTTTCAAAATTCTAATTTTCAGGTGAAAGCTTGAATTTTATCAGTGGCAAAAAATTCCGTTATTTTCTTTGAACTTACAGACTTGCTGTTCATTTGCAAGAAAACCATTGTTTGTCAGTACATGAGGAAAAGTGGCTGGTTCAGCTTTCGAGTCAAATAAGTGCGCAAGTGCTTTTCCTTGAGAAACTGTGGCTGTGCATCAGAACTGTTTTATGTGCACTTCTAATTTTGTCACACACAATACACACACACACACACACACACACACATATTTTAGAGAGAGAGAGAGAGGATGCAAGTGAGTGAGGGGCAGAGAGGGAAGGAGAGAGAGAATTGGGACTCACCCGAGGCTCCTGTTTTTACCCGAAGCGGGGCTGGAGCTCACGAGAAGTGGAGCATGAGCTCACCCAAATGTCACATACAATATTTAAAAGAAATGTACTGAAAGGTTGAGCTTTAATAAAATTAAGAACTCTTATTGCTTCATTAAAGATAGTCTGAGGTAAACTGGCTGCCCCTCGTCCCCCATTGTGAGCATGTGGTGGTGAAGAGGACAATTTGGAGCCTCTGCCTTGATTTGCACCAAGGCGCCAGCAGTTTTGCCCAGTACTATTTTTATACTATTAGTGCAAATATCAGCACAGTTGTTCCAGGATAAACTATGAGATTTTAAAAATGAGTCAATGCTCTATTTTAGCACCACTTCTGTTTGCTGCTAAGCATTCATATAAAAGATCTTCAAATGTTAGTTGGTGCTGACACTGGATATATACACGCAAAGCAGTAAGTCTAGCTACATCTATAATTCTATCATTTTTGCCCATCTGAAAGGCACTGCCATTCTGCAGGTGAGATGTTACCTCAGTCTTGATGTCTGCAGCTCAAGTTCTAATTTGGTGAGCTACTGCATTTTTGCAAAGTAGCTTGGCCATGATTTCTTTGACTGATTTTTCACCTAGCAGGCATTTCCTCAGTAATGTACAGGCTTTCTTAGTTTCTCAGTTACTACATGCACCTTTTCAGCCAATGCAATACGATAATTTAACCTGTAAGATGCGTCAGGGGGTTTTTCATTTCTGGTTTGAAAAGTGGTAACAAAAACTCCTGGGCTTTTAAAGAGCCTACCATGTTTGAAATATTCAATTTTGCCTTTTCTTTTCTTATTTACAGTTTCACCCAGATTCTTCCCTTTACCTGAGTCAGAGAATGCTTTGATATTGATGTCAGTATCATCTTTTTCAGCATCTTTAGATGTGGGAAGGTTGAAAAAGCAAGTCTTCTAATCTCCCTTTTGTAAGCCAATGAGAGAACCTAAAGTAAAAAAAGGGTATAAACAAAATTTTAATTTAGAATATTAAATTTTCAAAGAATAAGTTTTAAATAAAATTTAAACATTTAGAGTATTTTTCAATAAATTAAAAACTATTGCAAAAAAAGTCTCCAAAATGAACTTTTTTTTTTTTTTTTTTTTTTTTGAGATAGAGAGCAGGGAGGAGGGGCAGAGGGAGAGAATCTTAATTAGGCGCCCCACTCAGAGCAGAGCCTGACATGGGGTTTCAACCCACTACCCTGGGATCATGACCTGAGCCAAAAATCAAGAGTCTGGTGCTCAACCAACTGAGCCACCTAGGCTCCCTGACAAAATAAACTTTTTTTGTGTGTTTCCACATAGGTACAAGGACAATTTAGGGTTTTCAAAAAGCCATTTATAGGACGATTGATGAGGTTACAGAAATTAAGTATAAAGGACGATAGCTTGTAAGAACACACTGGATGCTCTAAGGACAAACTGAGTTAATCTCTGAAAACGCACATATTTATACCCTACACCTTAGAAGATTCTAGAAAACAGAGGAGTACTCAAGCACACATTTCACCAGTCAACAGAGCTTTTAAGTCAACTATCCTCTTAAAAACTTCTCTGTATACTCCTTAGAGGATGAGAGCTAAAACATAAAACAACTTTTAAATAATATTGGGCATATAGTTTGACTTCGTGGATCTCTTGTAAGGGGGTCAGAGACCCTCAGAAGACACCAGAGCACATTTTGAGAACCACCGTACTAGATTGTGCTCTAGGTAGAAACTGGGGTAACGTCAATAGCTAAAATACCCGCTCCATGCGGAGATATTTATGTAGTAAGAACCGTGATGAGTTGTCAAATGAAAATGAACGGAAGGTTGTGACAGGGTAGGGCAGGAACACTCATCCTTGTCTGTCCGGCCAGGGGAGGCCGCTCCAGGAGAGAGACCTTCCAGCTGGGACTGCGGAGTTGGACTCGGTCGGAGGCGGGGGTGGCCGCGCGACCACTTGCCCTCCCTGGCTGTCTCCCCACATCCGCGGTGAAGAGGGGTGAAAGGGAAGCGGCAGTGACCGCGAGACCCCGGCGGAAGCAATGCTTAGGACAGTGGCCCGTCATTCGACACCACCAGCACTGTCAGGGCCGGGGCCCGCGCCGTCCCGCCGCTCGGGCTGCGGTGCAGGGAGGTGGGCCTACTGCCCGCGGTCCCGCAGAGGGGGAGCGCAGGCCGAATGGGGGAAAGGAATGTGCACCTCCCGACGCGGTCTCGCGCGGCGGGGAGGCAGCTAAAGGGAAAAGGGAGACCTTGCAGGATGAAGCTTGAGGGGGACCAGCCCCAGCGGCTACCTCAAGAGGACCCAGGGGTGAGACCCCGGGGTTGCCATCGAAACCGGACCATCCGGTCCTTCAATTCCTCCCCTGGACGTCACCCTCCTCGCGCAAGTTGGGAGAGCCGCTTCTCCCAGCGGACTGTCGCGCCCTCTGGCGGCCTCAGTCGGGAACGACACTGTACTTGTCCATTCTGGACGCGAATAAAGATTTCTTTTTCAAACAAACAGGAAGTGTCTACGGAGGCCGGGCCGGAGGCTGGGCAGGGGCCGGGCATGAAGCCGGGCGGCAACCAGATCGCGGCTGGTGGCGGCGGCGGCGGCGATGAGCGACATAGTGGAGAAGACGCTGACGGCGCTGCCGGGACTCTTCTTGCAGAACCAGTCGGTTGGCGGGCCAGCGGGAGTCAAGGCGTCCTTCTCCTCGCGGCTGGGCAACCTCGTCCGCGGCATCACCGCGCTAACCTCCAAGCACGTACGTACTTGCCGGGCCGGGAGGTCGGGGGAGCCGGGGGAGGCCCCGGCACTGGGAGGCCCTAGTCGGGCGGGAGCCCTCAGGGCTGGCCCTCCGGCCGGGCTTATGGACTGCTGGGTCAGTCCGTCCCTGCGTCTGTCTAGAAGCGTGGTTTTCCTTCCGGGACTGACAGCGGGGAGGCCGAGTTTCCACAGTGGATCCTCACACTGAGTCATTATTACCTGGAGCAGATCTCTTTAATCTTTGAGACTCCATGTGTTTCCCGAACGTTGAAGTGGAAAAGTACCAATACGTATTTCATAGGTTGTTTCGAGAATTAAATGAGACATCAAGCGAGTGAAAATACCAAGTACGATGGAAGTGTCAACATTATTTACCTTCTACAAAGTTTCTTTACAGGTTCTTTCCTCCAGTTATTTCAACTGCTGGACGTCACACTCCGGAACAGCCCCTGCCATCTGAACCGGTCGTTGAATATTTTTGGGGAGCTTGAGGTTCTTAGATTAGACCTACGGGGTGGGCAGAGAAAAAGCATAATTCTCTCTCAGTGTCAAATTTATTGTCTCAGCCTCAGTTGGGCTTTGAAAATGAGCAGTTATAATAGAAGGTATTAAGTTTCCACAGACTTTTGGTAGTCGAACGGATTGTGTTAGATACGGATTGCAAGTTTCAAGGAATTTATATATTTAAAAAAAGATTGTGTATTATGCCGTAATTTGTTCAAAAGATATTTGTGGGAGAGGTTATGTGTTAGACATTGAGGAAAAAGAGTAAAACAGATTTTCTTTTCCCCAAGGAATTGATCATTCATTTGGGGCTTAAGATAAATAGAAATAAGGGGTGCCTGGGTGGCCCAGTTGGTTAAGCATCAGACAGCCTGGAGCCTGCTTGGGATTCTCTCTCTCCCTCTCTCTCTGCCCCTCCCTCACTCTTGCGCACGCTTGTGTGCTTGCGCGTGCGTGCTCTATCTCTCTCAAAATAAATTTAAAAAATTAAAAAAAAGACAAGTATAAGCAATATACAATGACGTATAAGTGCTGGGGGAGAGGAAATGACGAAGACAGAAAGATTTTATTCAAAGCGCTCTGAGGATTTAAAACATTCTGTTTAAACCGAACTAGATGATACTCTACTGGATGCTGTATTTCTGCTTCACATTCAGAAATCATTATTTATGGACTTATTATTGTTTTAACATGTTGTCTTTTACTAATTTCTGTGAGATTCTGAGTGAAATCTAAAAAAATATTTTTGGTCTTTTAAAAAATATTTTATTTTTTAAAGTTTATTTATTTATTTTGAAAGAGAGAGAGCACATGAGTGGGAGAGGGGAGAGAGAGAGAGGGAGAAAGAGAATCCCAAACAGGCTCTGTGCTTTGCACGGAGCCTGACGTGGGGCTCGATTTCATGAACTAACCGAGATCATGACCTGAGGCAAAATCAAGAGTTGGACGCTTAACCAGCTGAGCCACCCAAGCACCCCTATTTTTGGTCTTAAATTGCAGTTTGAAACTGTTCATAAGCACTAAGGGCAAACTGAGTTAATCTCAAGCTTAAGTTAATCTCTTAATGTGGCAGTACTTCACTAGTAGTTCTTGATTAACCACCTAATGGATATCTACTAATTCATTGTGTGATTTAAAGTTAGTGGTATATTAGCCAAAAATGGGGCTGATACTCAAGTGTGCTAAGGAGATGAAATACAGTGCAGACAGTAGAAATGATCACATTGGTGCATTTATTGTGTGTGTGAGAGATAGAGATGGGAAGTGAGGGAAAGGATGTGAGGAATAAGGAGAAAAGAATAGGGAAGGATATTTTAGGGGAAAAAAACCGATTTCTGTTTCTGCATTCTTGCCCTATTTCTCGATTCTATGAAGACTGACTTTTATTTACTAAGATTATTTATTTATTTATTTATTTATTTATTTATTTATTTTAAACTTTTTTTTTTTCTTATTTTAGACAGAGAGTGAGTGAGCAGGGGAAGGGGGTAGAGGGAGAGAGAGAGCATCTTAAGCAGGCTCCAAGCTCAGCATGGAGCCTGACATGGGGCTTGATCCCATGACCCTGAGACCATGACCTGAGCTGAAATCAAGAGTTGGACACTCAACTGACTGAGTCACCCAGGTGCCCCAAGATTTTTAATTTTTAAGTTATCTCTACACTCAGCGTGGGGCTCGAACTCAGAACTCCAAGATCAAGAGTCGCATGCTCCACTGACTGAGCCACCCAGGCACCCCAAGACTTTTTACTTTTAAAGGGAAGGCGTGAGAACCTTATCCTGGACCAGTACATGAACATTTTCTTTTATTCTTTCTCTCTAACTTTAATTCAAACCAAACCAAACTTTTTTTGCTAAACTGTCCTTAAGGAGACAGTAATTAAGTGAAGGAAAGAGAGATGGTGGATTATTCTTTCTAGGAATGATTCCAAGGTTTGGAGAAATGCCTGTAGGCAAATTTTAAGCACATGTAATTGTACTTTAACATAATGTTTATTTTTTATTGCAAGTATTATAAATTATATTTTTCCTTTAAAAAAATATTGTTACAGTTTAAAAAGCCAGTTATTCATGCATTTAAATACTTTCACTTTTTCAGGAGGAAGAGAAACTAATCCAGCAGGAACTGAGTAATCTGAAAGCAACTGTTTCTGCTCCTACTACAACACTGGTAAGTTTGCATAGTCGGTACCAGCACATTTTATATTTGAAACCTGGTCCACTGTGGACCCTTATCGTGGCATCTCATTGGTAAGTTGCTAAAATGTAATTTATCATAGTCACAATCGGTTATGGGATGGTAGCAAGTCAGACATTAGCTTGAACTTTTTATTATTGACTGTCTGTACCTGAGTAAGACTTGCTTGACGGATGCCAGTTCAATGCCGACATGATGGTAATTACATAAATGTGGCAATACTCATGGACCCCAGTACTGATCTTAATGTGTTAATGTTGTACACTGAGAAAAGGTTACCATATATCATTTAAAGTAATATTTTCAGTCCTTAGTTGGTATATTATAGATCTCTTATTTTACTATTATACATCTTGGAATATAGGTGAACAAAGTAGAAAAATGGCTTTCTTGCTATGAAACAGTATATTGCATGACAGCTAAATCAGATTCCAGTCTTTTTTAAAACTTCAGTTCCATATGCTTTGATTTTTCAAACAGCATTCATTCAGCAGCTAGTAATGAGTAGCCCCTATATTCAGGTCTCTGTCCCTACATAGATTAAGACCTAATAGGTTTTTTTTTGTTTTGTTTTGTTTTCTTTTAATTTTCATGCAGTTTCATATAATGAGATTTTTTCCAGGTAACATTATTCAGCAAATATTTAGTGAGTGCTTTCTGTGTGTAAGTCACTGTGGGAGTATCCTTCTCTTCTAATAAAAATATTGTGGTGATATTTTGCATGAACACATGATCACGTACATGAATAACACTTTAAAGTCTAAGAGAATGTATGTATTTCCTTTTATGATCATGGTAATATGTGGACAAATGAAACTCAAAGCACATTAATCTGATGTATTTATGTGTGTAAATGTATATATGTGGGTGTATAGATCTTTATGTGTGTATATGTAAGAAGTCATTGTGATTTTTATTCATGATACTTGTTAGTAAACGTTAAGCAGGAACGGTTTCTCTCCTTTTACTTAGTTTGATTTCCATTTTCTGTAATTGGCACACCTGGTATGCACAAAAATAAGATAAATAGGTAGAAGTTAGGGAGCCAGACTTTTGAAGGAAGACTTTATAATAATTATGGCCGTCCAGCTCTGGGCATGTTTTGTAGTCTGTCTCTGAGATGCTCTGTGTAGAGAAATTGTGAAAAAAAAAAAAAAATTCTTTATTGAGGAATGGATTTTCTTCTCCAAAACTAAGAGAATAATAAGGTATGCAATACAATTTTAATTAAATAGAGCTCATGATGACCTTTGAAAGACTGTGAAATAAAATGTTACAAAACCAGGGATGATACTTATGGATTAGATGAACACTTCCGCTCCTAATTGATGTGGAAGCCTTTGAAAGGAACTTACAGTATCTTTTAAGCTTATTTTTTCAGTGTTTAGTAGTCTTAATACACTAATAAATTTGACTTTTATTACTTAAACACAAGTGACCTGAATTAAATCTTATTCTCCAAGGATTTTCCCATGGTTTCTTTTAAAACTCTTCATTAAAAATAAAATAAAATAAAATAAAATAAAATAAAAAAATAAAGCTCTTCATATTTAAATATATAAATACGATATTCATATATAAAATATGAATGAAATATTGAATATTAATGTCCTTACCTTAAAATATGTTACTGTTTTCTAAGTATTTTGTGATTTAATAACCTTGTAATATACCAACCCTAATAAGATAAATGGGTATTTACCTAATAAGATTTTTAGTTATTAAAATAGTCTGTGAGCTTATTTTGAAACACATTTTATTTCTATTTTTTATTTATGATTAAAATTTGCTATAAATATTGAGAATGCAAAAATTATTAGATTATAAAACACATTTATAGAATCTCCTAAAACAGCTTTTTAGCTTGTGTTGTAAATATTGAAAGACCCAGTTAAAAAATTAAATAATTAGAAATGCTATACCATTAATGATACCATACCCTTCAGTTCCTAATTGAGAATTGTTTAGAAAGAATGCCTTTACGGGTGCCTGGGTGACTCAGTCGATTGAGCGGCTGACTTCAGCTCAGGTCATGATCTCATGGTCCATGGGTTCGAGCCCCACATCAGACTCTGCTGACAGCTGGGAATCTGGAGCCTGCTTCGGATTCTGTGTCTCCCTCTCTGTGCTTACCCTGCTTGCTCGCTCTCTCTCTCTCTCTCTCTCTCTCCCTCTCTCAAAAAGTAAACAAACATTAAAAAAAGAAGAAGAAAACAATGCCTATAAAACAAACTGTTGCATATTATGTACAGCAAAATAATTCTGAAAAAAGTTAGGTGCAATTTGGTTTTCAAATATGAAAATTATTTTCTTTACAAATTATTACCAACTTATGGGAATTTTATGGATGTCTTCATTTGACAAAGTGTATTAAAATGATGTGCTCTGTTCTAGAAGCCAAGTCATATTACTATGGGTGAAATTTTGTCTGAGGACCAGGTGTCTCGCATTGTAACTAAATTTTTCACAGGTACACCTAGAATTAGAAATAGATACAGTTGATTTATTTTTTGATGTTGCCACTAACAAAATGTTGAAATAATTTTACTAAAATCAGTACTGTTGGTAAGCTAAGTTTTGGAGCAACTTCTATTTATAAAGTTTGACTTCAGGTTATTAATTTATTATATATGTGTATGTTATTTCTTCAGTGCTAGGATTAAAGGATTCCTCTGTGAAATGGTTGCAACATAATGAAAAAAACCCAAAACATTCTATTTGTTTATGCAGTTACTGGATATTTGCTTTTCAGAGAATGATGAAGGAGTGTATGGTGAGACTTATATATTGTGAAATGCTTGGATATGATGCTTCCTTTGGCTACATACATGCGATCAAGTTGGCACAACAAGGAAACCTTTTAGAAAAAAGAGTAGGTATGTATGTGTTTAAGATTTTAATACTAAATGTTCTTAAAGTACCAGCTACTATGTAAAATGAGTAATGGCAGGTATATAGTGTGTTTTTAGAACATTGCCTTGTAATTTCCAAAACTTTAAAAGGGAACACTTCAAAAACTTAAAGCCTATAAGTGAAATCAGTCTTACTGATTCTATCCTGTTTTTGTGATAGATGAGCATCTATACTTGTCAAAGTTCATTAAACTGTACACTTAAAATGGGCGAATTTTCTTCAGTGTAAATTATACCTCCACAAAGCTGATTTTAAAGTCTAACATCATCAGTTTAATGATCAGAAATGTTTCTTTATAGAATAAAAACTGAAATTGACTTGAATAATTTAAAATATCCTGTTCTCAGTTTCACAAATGTTAGCTGTGAGGATTAGAGGTATCTTTTAAAAATGTTTGTCTCCTTAATCAACCTTTAGGGCTCTTAGGAAATATCCTTTAAATCTTTTATTCATGTAGGTTCAGCTGTGTATCAAAATCCAAGAAGGAAGCACTTTAGAGTCATATAGGAGTATAACATGTTCTGTCTTCAAAGGAGTTGATGGTGTCATGTTGTCAAGGACCAGCATTCTTCACAAATATCTGTGCTGTCAGATAATGGGATAGGAAAGGGAGATAGTTTGCTAAAGATTCTGAGACTAGCTGTACCCATTATTCTACTTACTGAAACTCACTTCACTCTTCTAGATTTATTGTATTCTTCCCTCCAAGGGAATGTCCTCTGTTGTCTCTCCCTTCTCATATTCGAAATCAAGTTTTAACTCTTCTTTTATCACTCTGGTGGCTTTTACCATCATCTTTGGGTGGTATCTTTTCATATATTAATGTCTTAGCTCTTGAACTAATTCTAAGATCCCCAAGGACAGGGAAATTTTGAAAACAATAGTCAATATTAGGTGGTTGGTGCTGTAATTTTGTACGACTGTTGCTATATTGTGCTTCTTAGACTGGCATACCATTTTTTTCATTTTCAATTTAATTTTATTATTAAAAATATATAAAGTTCAAAAGTTAAGACCTTATAAAAAGGTATAATCAAACAAGTCTCACTTTTAATTTCTAGTCTCTCTTACCCAGTTTGCTCCTTACTGCCATAAGTAACCATTTTCATTAGTTTGTAATTAATCTTTCCATTGTTTCTTCTTGCAAAACAAGCAAATGCATGGGAACACACTCATAAACTCTCTCTTACACAAATGATAACATGCTGTATAGATTATTATACACCTTGTTTTGACATCTTCATACTCTTACACAGTTGCATAGTTTTCATTGGATGGATGGATAGGCCATCATTTTTTTCAATCAGGTCCCTATTGGTGGACATGTGGGTTATTATTTTTTTTTCTCTTGTAAATAATGTTGCAGTGAATAACCTTGTACCTGTGTTATTCATAGTTCCGGAGGCTTATTTTAATAGAGACCTCAGAGTCATTTTTATTGAGATTCATGATCTTAGGGAAATATTTTATTGCCAAGTAGAGGAACTTATTCCTGCAGGTATCAGACATTTTTCATGTGTGCTAGTGAGTATAAGTTTTTTTTAAGATATCATTTAAACCTTCTGTATGTCTTCATTGTGTTATTATTGCCTTTTCAACTCTCCTGAGACTTCTAAGGTTAGCTTTGGTGCTTTCTCTGATGGAGATGCCTTCTTCTTTTTATTTACTTACTATTTTTAAATTTTTTTAATGTTTCTTTTTGAGAGAGAGGGAGAGAGAGAGAGAGAGAGAGAGAGACAGAACGTGAGTGGGGGAGGGGCAGAGAGCGAGGGAGACATAGAATCCAAAGCAGACTCCAGACTCTGAGCTGTCAGCACAGAGCCTGATGCAGGACTCAAACCCACAGACTACGAGATCATGACCTGAGCCGAAGTCAGATGCTTTAGCTGATTGAGCCACCCAGGTGCCCCTATTATTATTTTTTTAAGGTTTGTTTGTTTGTTTGTTTATTTATTTTATTTACTTTTAAATTTTATTTTATTTTTTAATTTACATCCAAGTTAGTTAGCATATAGTGCAACAATGGTTTCAGGAGTAGATTCTTTAATGCCCCTTACCCATTTAGCTCATCCCCCCTCCCACAACCCCACCAGTAACCCTCTGTTTGTTCTCCATAAGAGTCTCTTATGTTTTGTCCCCCTCCCTGTTTTTATATTATTTTTGCTTCCCTTCCCTTCTGTTCATCTGTTTTGTATCTTAAAGTCCTCATATGAGTGAAGTCATATGATATTTGTCTTTCTCTGACTAATTTCACTTAGCATAATACCCTCTAGTTCCATCCACGTAGTTGTGAAATGTTTACTTATTTTTGAGGGAAAGAGAAAGGGAGGGGCAGAGAGAGAGAGGGAGAGAATCCTAAGCAGGCTCCACGCTGTCAGTGCAGAGCCTGACTCTGAGCTCGGACTCACAAACCATGAGAACATGACCTGAGCCAGAATCAAATGTCGGATGCTTAACTGAGAGAACCACTCAGGTGCCCCCACCTTATTATTTTTATATGTTGTTGAATATATAAATTTCAGCACCCATTAAGTTAGGCATTATGTTGGGTGCTTTATCTTATGAGATAGGTGAAAACTGAAGCTCAGAAAGGTTAAGTCACTTGTCCAAGGTCATATAGCTAGTAGATAGTGGAGCCAGAATGTAAACCCCAAGTTTCTATGAATCAAAGCCTGTATTCTTACCCTATATGTCACTCTTTCATATCAAGCATGCTCCATAATCTAGTCATTATTCTTTGCTTTCTGGAACCTTTTCATTTTTTGAGTTCACTGAATATTTTTTTCCCTGTTTCCTGACTGTCACAATAGTTAGGATATTCTTTGTAACAGAGTTAAGGTTTCCTTGATATGGTCTTTGAAATTATTCATCTTCTTCTACCTTGATATTGGTGACTTGGGTGTGGGTGATACCTTAGCTGATCACGAGTTTTCAGCAATCAGATAAGAAGTTTTTTCTTTAAATGCTTTCTAGGGTTTTCTCCTTTCTTGCCCCTGCTTAGTTGTTTTTTCTCTCTTGCCCTGCTCCTCTGACCTTTAGTGAAGATGTTGCTGTGGGTCATACCCTTTCTTCTTGGTTGTGAGAATAGGTAATTTCTTACAGTTTCCCATGATTCCCAGTAGACACAGACATGATGGGGACAGTTAGCATTAGAATCCCTAATGAAAGAGCCGAAAGAATTGAGAAGAATGAAACACAGTGAGGATAGGTGTCAGGGAATAGGGCCTCAGGATAGACCATGGAGAGACAGGACAGCATAGGGATTAAAACATGAACTAACTCCTGGCTGGGTTTGAGTGCTGGCTTCACCATGTAATAGCTATAGACTGTGGTCATTTACCCTTTTTCGTCCTTATTATTCTTTTTGGGATAATTATACCTACTTCATACAGTTGTGAGGATTGAATGAGGTAAGGCTTGTAATATACTGATCCACAGTAACTGTCTAACAAATGTTCTCAATCTGAAGAGTGACAAGAAAATGACATGGAGTAGCTAGATTCCATATACATGGCATTTGCCATAGTATTAATGTATTTCTTCAACCCTAAGATGTACTTTTTTATGTTTTAATATTATTGAAATAAAAATGCTTATTTAAATCAAGTACACGTATTGTGGTAGATAGTGTTTCTTTCCTCAACAACTGTTATTCCTTCAATAGTGTATCTCCAAATGAGAAAATAGATATTGTGTATGGCTTAATATGTGATTTACATCATACAGGTTGGTATTAGGTAGCTCATTCAATAATAAGAAATAGCCAGTAACTCACTAGTAACTATAGTAACTATTTTTATATAGTTATCTTTGGCTGTAAGATAGAAAATGTAATGTTTTAATTGATTGTGTAGAGATATGCACAGAAGATAGAAGGCATATATTTCTAATGTCATTTATAAGACTTTAAGTTGGTACATGTAGCATCTTTTCCATTTTGGTGACAATCCTGTGAAATACAGAATTCTGAAAGATTTCAAGATAAAGAACATCTGAAATCTTCCTGAAGTTTTTGAACTTCATATTTTCCAATCTGTTTTTATAGTTACCTGTAGTTGTTATCTTTGACACTTAAATTTTGGAATATATTATTGCTTTGTTTAACTTTTCCTGGGAAAAGTCATTTTAGGCAGGTAATAATGAGACTTTTCCCCTCAAATTTTATAGGTTATTTGGCTGTTTCTTTATTTCTACATGAAAGTCATGAGCTGTTGCTTCTCCTTGTGAATACAGTTGTAAAGGTACTGTACTATATGTTGGTTAGTATGAAGTCTTAAGTTAGTCCTGCGGGCTTCTGACATTTCACCTCTATCATATTGAGTTAGATATTTTTGGAAGAAGCCAGGCTTACAGAATGGGCTTAGGAAGATCTTTTAGATCCGTTTCTGAGTTTGTAAAATGAAGTTAATAATAGAACTTAGCCAAGTTGTAAGGGTTAAATGGAACACTATGTTAAAGTAGGAAGTAGTTGCTCCTGCCGCTCGCTCTTATTATTGTTTCATTTAAAAGCAGATCTCCAGGGGCACCTGGGTGGCTCAGTGGATTAAGCATCTGACTCTTGATCTCAACTCAGGTCTTGATCTCAGGATTGTGAGTTGAAGCCCTGTGTTGGGCTCCACACTAGGCGTGGCGCCTAGTTAAAAAAAAAGCAAGAGAGCAATCATGCAGCTCTGCAGACCTTTAGTCAGATCCACTTTTCTGACTGTCTTTTTCTTCAGGATCTCTTCTAAAAGGGTATAGATATAAACTGAATAATTGAGGTCTTTCAAATTCTAAAAGTCATTTTTAAGGAGAATAGAGTATAATTGGGTAACTGAAATTTATAGATAATAAAAATACAGTGTAATCCACACAGTGTTTTTTCCTGTTAAACTTTGGATCAAAATTAGTAATGAAGCGTAATCAAACTGTTGAGCTCTTCCATGTTTTTCTGGATGTATGACTCTGTGTATGTGAATGTGTATAGGGTACTTTCTGAATTTTAAGTTACATACTCTTTTAAGGTTACTAGTAGCTTAAATTTTTCAGGATTTTCCAAAATAAATTTATGTTTCCAAAATAAAGCTGTTCGAATGATTTATAAACTTTGTGCATGTAGAAGTATGTAAACACACACATTGTATACAATCTAGAATTACTTCCTTTTAAACATCTACTCAATTAACAAGAAAAAAATTCAAAGATTGGTTTTGTTATTAGTTTAGAAAAGTTTTAAACGCTGTAGTAAAGGAGACTACTATGGGTCAGTGTCAGAACAGAAATACAGTTTCCTTTTGGATCAGTTGCTTTTTGGCTATATGTATCTTAATTGACTCTATTAAGGGAAATGAAACAGTAGGATATTCCTACACAATATGAGGTAAACCTGAATGTACAAATTGATTATAGAGTTAGTAGAAAACCATAAAGTATGTAGGGCCATTGCAGTATTGAACTCAACCTAGTTTCAAAATGTGCACTGAATATTTGTTTGCTCACTGATTATGTCAGGACTTGCAGAGCACTAACCTGGTAGAAGTATGCATGGCACTTACTGTCGTCAGCCAGATATTCCCTCGAGAAATGATTCCAGCTGTTCTCCCATTAATTGAAGATAAACTTCAACATTCTAAGTAAGTAAATTCTTTTTGGGTATGTGTCTATACTATATATTTCAAAATAAAAATTTATACTAAAAAACTTATTGTAACTTTAACTTAATGCTGCCAGGGTAGAGGATAGACTTAGACTGCCTGATACAATGCAGAAATCTCTGATAGCATTGTCCCTTATTTTATGTGGTTTTGAGACAATGTTAGGCAGCTTTCTAAAGTTAAGCCAAGAGGCAGTGAGGTTTGGTGTCAGGAATCTGTGGCTTTCCTCCCAGTTCTACCACTAACCAGTAGTGGTCCTGTTTTTCCTTTGACTATGTGGGATTGGTTGAAACATGTTAGTTTTCACAAAGTTGTTTTGAGGATAAAGTGGAATAATGGAAAAAAATTGGCAGTGAGTGGTTCAAGTGCTGTGAATGCAGGGCTTCAGTGTACGGGGGATGCTTTGATGGCAAAACTGTAACACTCAGATTCTGTTTTATAGCAAAATATATCCAAATAAACCTTAACTTGTAGTATTTTGCTAATCTTACCTTGTAAGATTCCTTAACTCTTTCCTTATCAGCTTGAATTTTTTTTTCCTTCAAAGATTTTATTTTAATTCAAGCTAGTTAACATATAGTGTAGTATTGGTTTCAGAAGTAGAACTCAGTGATTAATCACTTATGTGTAACACCTGGTGCTCATCACAAGTGCCCTCCTTAGTACCTGTTACCCATTTAATGCCCAGCACCCTTTAGCCCATCTCCCTACCCACCTTCCTTCCAGCATCCCTCAGTTTGAGCTTGACTTACCTTTTCACTAATTATTTTGTTTTATTGTGTTATTTTGGGTTTTTTTTTTGTTTGTTTTTGACAAGCCCCTTAACTTTATAACCTTTAGAACTAGGAACAGTTTGCAATCATTTTCTTTTTTCTTTTCTTTTTTCTTTCTTTTCTTTTCTTTTCTTTTCTTTTCTTTTCTTTTCTTTTCTTTTCTTTTGTTTTCTTCTTTCTTCTATTTCTGTTTTTTTTGTATTACAATATTTTAGTTATATTCTTTTTTTTTTTAATTAAAATTTTTTTAGTGTTTATTTTTGAGAGGGTGGGGTGGAGCTGAGAGAGAGGGAGACAGAATCCAAAGCAGTCTCTGCACTGTCAGCACAAAGCCTGACATGGGGCTCAAACCCATGAACCGTGAGATCATGACCTGTGCCAAAGTTGGATGCTCAACCAACTGAGCTACCCAGGTACCCCAATATACATACATTCTTAATAAAAATATTTTGTTGTTCATAACAACATTTCTTTATTTTATATGTTTTTTTAAGCTAGTATTTTTAGTGTTCTAAGATTAAAAAATGTTGTCTTATGGTTTGTATTCTTTAAGAAATTTTGGACCATGAAACTTCTGGCTAAAATGATAGCTTTTACTAAGAATTATGGAATAACTTCATAAGTTTTTCATACTTGTTTTAATGCTTTGTTTATGTCAAATCTGTCTTCAGAACAAATGATGGATGTAAACGATTAATTACTGGAAATAAAATACTAGTTTTTCTTAGATAATTACAGGTTGATCTGATGATAGCAGAGCATTATTTTTGTGTAATTTTTCCATACCCACACTGTTTTGTGATAATGGTACTTACTGATCCTTTGTTTGAAATCCTTCTGAGAACTGAATTTTTTCCTTATTGCTTCCCATGTGCTCTAATTTCAAATATTGGTATCTCCTGTCTTCTACCAGTTAGACTTTTTGAAATTCTGCTTCTGTAGTTATGCCCATAACTAACTCCATGCAGAAAAATATGGGTCAGAGCTATAGGTATGCTAGTGGATGTCACAAAGAAGATGTGGCTTGCACTTGACTTTTGAGTTTCACCGTGCCAGACCTAGAGCCCCAATCTAGGTCTCTTGATGTCTTTTGTTAGTACCACCACATAGGGCCAGGCCTAGGGATTCCTGAGCCTGTTAAGTATTTGTATTCTTTTATCTCACCTCATTTACCTACTCTCTCAGAACTGATATTGGTTAACACTCAATAGCAATATATTGAGATATAGTTTACAGTCACCATAGTATTAATACTACTGGCAAATCTGTTGTTAACCTACTTTTTCTTTCCATACCAAAATAATTTTCCATCATGGCATAGTTTGCCTAGGAAAGTAGTGAGTTGCTTGTTAATGGAATTTAGCAGAAGCTGGAGGACATTTTTTAGGAATCTTATAAAAGATACTTTTTTTTTTTTTTTTAAGTTTATTTATTTATTTTGAGAAAGCCAGAGAGAACACAAGTCAGGGAGGGGCAGAGAGAGAGGGAGACAGAGTCCCAAGCAGTCTCTGTATTGTCAGCATGGAGCCTGATGCGGGGCTCAAATTCACAAAACCATATCATGACCTGAGCCAAAACCAAGAGTCGGATGCTTAACCGACTAAGCCACCCAGGCGTCCCATAGAAAGTATTTTTGATTGGAACACAGAAGATTGCATTGAGTAATCTCAGTTTGGAGATTCTGTGATTTTAGGTAACAGAAATATATACTAAGGAACCCTAATAGTAAATACTTTAGTTTTGTGACATTTGCTGCTGTTATGAACACTGCCAGCATAGCCTGCCTGCAAATATATTTAGAAATAGGCGTGAGTGAGAATTAACAAGGAAATGTACTAACTTGGAAATTACATTATGAACATAAGATAGTGACTTGTTATTTTGCTTCTTGTGTGCTAGACATTATCTGTTAAAAATTAAGTGTAAGGGACACCTGGGTGGCTCAGTCGGTTGAGAGCCCGACTTCGGCTCAGGTCATGATCTCACAGTTTGTGGGTTCAAGCCCCGCATAGGGCCCTGTGCTGACAGCTCGGAGCCTGGAGCCTGCTTCGGATTCTGTGTCTACCTCTCTCTCTCTCTGCCCCTCCCCTGCTCATGCTCTGTCTCTCTCTCTCTCTCTCTCAAAAATAAATAAACATGAAAAAAATTAAAAAAAAAAATTAAGTGTAAGACTAGCATATACTTTCCTCTTTGTTGTAATGACATTTCTGAAACGTGAGCTGGAAAAGGGGAGGAGTGACATTTTTAATGTGAGTCTTCCTATTGCCCTGGCTCCCTAAAGTATTTCAAGTATGCTTGCCCATGGTACAAAAGAAGAAATCTTTAAAGGTATAATGTTAATGAGATTTTATTAATTTTTAAATAAAATAATAAATATTAATAAAATAATAAAATAAAATAATGTTATAATAAAATATAATACATATTAATTTATTGATATCAACATTGATAAATATACTGTATAATATTACTAGCCAGAGTTACTTCTTACAGATTTGAACTGTTGATTCTTTTCCCAATTTCTAGAGAGATGGCTTTCAAAAATGGAATTAGGGAATTAAGGAATTTATTTATCTTTCTTGTTTGTTCTGGTTTCAAAACTAATATGTGCTTGTTACCAAAAATTCTGTACCTAAAGAAATATATAATATGAGCAGTTAAAATCTTTTGAGGTCTTACCTCCGAGAGATAACTACTTTTTATAGTTTGATGGATTGGAATATAGAAATTAACAATAAGTGTGTAATTCTTTCTTTCTTTTTGTTTTAAGGTAATAGCTGATATTGTGAAATCATCTTGTGTACAATATTTTCAAACTAAATGCCTGTGGATTCAGACAGTTTGTTTAGATTTTATTTTTTCTCTTTAGGGAGATTATACGAAGAAAAGCTGTTCTGGCATTATATAAATTCCATCTCATTGCTCCTAATCAAGTACAGCATATCCATATTAAGTTTCGGAAAGCACTTTGTGACAGAGATGTTGGCGTCATGGCTGCTTCTTTGCACATATACTTTAGGATGATTAAGGTAAGTTGGAAATTTCAGGAAGTACTGAGTAATTGCCATTAGAAAAATGTAATTATGGAATAAAAAGAACTCACATTTTTCAGTAAAATTCTTAATGAACATGTCAAGTTTTTATTATTGACTTTTTAATAGTAATTTTTATAAGTTGTTGATAGCATGAGTTGTAGGCACATTACAGAATTAGTCTTTTTTTTAAATGCCTAAGTTTTTTGTGTTACTAAAGATGCATGGAAAAATGGTAGCTATGGAAGGTGATTGAAATTTGCAGATTTGTGGTTTTTAAAAAAAATTTTTTTTAATTAGTTTTCTTTATTTTTGAGAGGCAGAGTGAGACAGAGCACGCGTGAGGGAGGGGCAGAGAGAGAGGAAGACACAGAATTGGAGGCAGGCTCCAGGCTCTGAGCAGTCAGCATAGAGCCCGATGTGGGGCCTGAACTCATGAACCGTGAGATCATGACTTGAGCCGAAGTCGGACGCTCAACCGACTGAGCCACCCAGGCGCCCCCAGATTTGTGGTTTTTTAAGCGGTGACTTTTATACGACTTCATAAAATGCATAAGAGCTTATTGAAATGAGGAGAGCTGGTGGAGGGTGTGTAAACTATAGATTATGGTGCTGACTCCTTAAATTGATACTGTGTCAGATGAAGAAGGAAGGTTGAATGGTATGGTAACATTTTCTAAATGGTGATATGAGTTTATACTAATTCAGCCCCAGTGCATTGCCTGAAACCCTTTGTATTCCATGTGAGATATTCCATGATGAGTACTGTAAAACAAAATGGAATATGTCACTGAATTAAATTTACAGTTACAGAACTGAAAGTTGTGTTCATTTTTATTCATTATGCTCCAAAATAGATTTGGTATAAATAGATACTTGATATTAAATCTTGTTTTTCCTCTAACGTTTACTAAACTTTGAAAGAGCTATTATTTCCCTTCCAAAAATGTGTCGTTGATAGTGAAATAAAAATTACGATGAGGAATCTAATGTTTATTCTGAGGAATATGTATTTAAATTCCCCAGTCCAAGAGATTAGTCAGATAGATAATCAAAACACACTCATTCGGAACACAGGTATGTTTAAATACAATAGGGTTAATTAATTTTTAAAAGGCAGATGCACTGATTTTGGGAGGTTTGAGTAGACTTGACTGTGCCCTGTGCTCTTCCACCCAGAACACATTTATTTATTATTGTTATATTTAATGTTTGTTTATTTATTTGAGAGAGACAGAGAAAGTGCATGTGGGAGAGGGGCAGAGAGAGAGAGAGGGAGAGAAAGAATCCCTCTGCACTGACAGTGCAGCGTGACACAGGACTCGATCTCACAAACCATGAGATCATGACCTGAACCAAAATCAGGAGTCCCACACTTAACCAACGGCGCCACCCAGGCACCCCTATTTTTGGTCTTAAATTGCAGTTTGAAACTGTTCATAAGCACTAAGGGCAAACTGAGTTAATCTCAAACTTAAATTAATCTCTTAATGTGGCAGTACTTCACTAGTAGTTCTTGATTAACCACCTAATGGACATCTGCTAATTCAATGTGTGACTTAAAGATAGTGTTATATTAGCCAAAAATGGGGTCAATGTTCAAGGGTGCTAAGGAGATGAAATACAGTGGAGACAGTATAAATGATCACATTGATGTATTTATTGTGTGTATGAGAGAGAGAGAGAGAGAGAGAGAGATGGGAAGTGAGGGAAAGGATGTGAGAAATAAGGAGAATAGAATAGGAAAGAATATAGCTTAAGGGAAAAAAACTGATTTCTGTTTTTGCCTTCTTACCCTATTTCTCTATATTATGAAGACTTTTAAAAAACTATTTTATTTATTAATTTATTAAGACTTTTATCTATTTTTAAAAAAAGATATATATTTTTTCTTTTAGAGAGAGAGAGAGTGAGTGAGCAGGGAAGAGGGGCAGAGGGAGAGAGAGAGAATCCCCAGCAGGCTCCATCCCCAGCAGTCCATCCCCAGGCTGACATGGGGCTTGATCCCACGACCCTGAGATCATGACCTGAGCTGAAATCAAGAGTTGGATGCTTAACTGACTGAGCCACCCAGGCGCCCTTTTTTTCACTTTTTGATTTAATTGCTGGTATTGGCTAACAAAAGTTCAATATAAGATATAATTATAAGAACTTATGAAATGTGATTAAGACTGTGTGGAGACAAGTAGTGAATGGTGGAAGCCTTTTGGGGGATGATTCAGCTTTGGATCAGGTAGTCAGAGTAGTTTCATCATGGAAGACATTAAACACATTAGAGTATGGTTTTATTTTTATTAAAAAAATTTTTTTAATGTTTTTATTTATTTTGAGAGAGAGAGACTGAGCGCGAGCTGGGGCGGGGCAGAGAGAGTGGGAGACACAGAATCCAAAGCAGGTCCCAGGCTCTGAGCTGTCAGCACATAGCCAGACGTGGGACTTGAACTCGTGAACCACGAGATCATGACCTGAGCTGAAGTTGGATGCTTAACCATTGAGCCACCCAGGTGCCCCTAGAGTACTGTTTTATTAAATGTGAACATGCAGCTTCTAAGTTAACATGCCCTAAGTTAGATTTTGTATGGCATTTAAACCAGGTCTATTTTATATTTGATAAGAGATTATTATTAATAGAAAGTTTTTTGTTTTGTTTTTTGGGTATAGGAGAATTCATCTGGATATAAAGACTTGACGGGGAGTTTTGTAACAATTTTGAAGCAAGTAGTTGGAGGAAAGCTCCCAGTAGATTTCAATTACCATAGTGTACCAGCACCATGGTTACAAATCCAGCTCTTGAGAATACTAGGACTTCTAGGAAAAGACGATCAAAGGTAAACTATTCTAAGCAAACTTGATACCCTGATAGCCTGTCACCTAGAAGTTTCATAAGTCAGATTCTCCCAATGTTTAATTGGCTTAATAATGATAAATAAATCACTGTAAGAAGTATATAATAGGTTTCTGGGATAATCCTGGCTCTCTGCTTATCTAATCCTGCTCATAGGGAAAGGTACCTCTGAAGCTCCATATCTTTCCTGAAGCCTTCTTAAACATTCTAGTTCAGGGATTTGGAAACTTTCTTTATTGTAAAGGGCCAGATAATAAATATTTGATGCTTTGTGGGCTGTATGTTGTCTGTTGAAGCCCGCTGTTGTATAACTTAAAAGCAATCATAGATAATACGTAATGAATGAGCACTACTGTATTCCAGAAAAACTTTTTATGGACATTAAAACTTGAATTTCGTATAATCTTTATGTATCATGAGATATTATTCTTTTTATTTTTTTCCCCATTTAAAAATGTAAGAACCATTCTTAGCCTGTAGCCATACAAATAGAAACATCCAGCCAGGATAGTCCTGGAGACAGTAGTTTGCTGACTCTTCCTCTGGTTGGATGTAAGTGTTTCATTTAATTCATTTGTCTGAATTACTCTTTTAGCCAATACTTTATATTAAAATTTTTATGGTGTCTTTTCAATTATGCATATTGTTTGTAACTTTTTATTTTCTCATAGTTTTTCTTTTTTTTTTTTAATGTTTATTTTTTGAAAGAGAGAGAGAGAGTACGAGTGGGGGAGAGGCAGAGAGAGAGAGGGAGACACAGAACCCAAAGAAGGCTCCAGGCTCTGAGCTGTCAGCACAGAACCTGACACAGGGCTTGAACTCATGAACGATGAGATCATGACCTGAGGTGAAGTCAGACACTTAACTGACTGAGTCACCCAGGTGCCCTTATTTTGTCATAGTTTTTCAGACTTACCAGAAAGTTCCAACAACAGATGAAGAAGCTTCCTTATACCTTTTACCTAGAGTCATCAATTATTTTCATATGTCTTATCATTCTTTCTCTTTCTATATATATGTGCATGTGTGCACACATATTAAAATTTTTTTTTCCTGAACCATTCAAGGACAAGTCTTTTAGTTCCCTTGAGAGCAAGTACCATGGCTGGAGTCCTTGATGTGTTTCTGTCTTAAGAAAATATTTGCTAGTCAGTGTTCTGACTTTATAAGATCTGGTTTTCCTTTATGCAGTACAGTACCTTCTAATTCTTTAGCCTAGCTTTACAAAGGGATTGTATTCTAGGCTGTTGCTCCTAGTAATGCCTTGTCAGTGTCATGCCAGTGTCCATCTGCCTATGAGCTCCTGGTGAGAGCTAGCTGGACTGTATCACTCTTGATATTGCTATGTCATTTTTTCTGTGTTTCTGACTCTAAATTCCTAGGTCAAAAAGCTGGAGGTGATGGGAGTAGATACACATGTTAGAAATGTTTGCTGTAATTTTATTTTATGTAATCCAGCCTATCCTATGGCATAGCTCTAGTTGGGAGTCCACTGGAATTCTGTTTTAAAATCACGAATTTCATAGTAGTGCATTCAGACTTCACTAGTCTAAAAAGGTCTGTTGACAATATATTGTCATGAAGTAACTATGGAGGCTTTTAGTGAATTTACTAAATTCATTAACTCATTATCTTCCTTCTTTCCTTTATAAATGAATTTGGGGAATACATACAAAGTTACAAAGAACGTACAAAGAGAGAGCTTACCTCCAGAGAGCTCAGTTGAATAGAATTAGGCTCAAGAAAATGAACAAAGAGTTAAACTCTTTTATGATGTTATGGAACATTAGAATATTTTTTCCTTTGTTGTCCCAACTCTGAGATTTTATGTTAACACAAATCTTGTAGTTCTTAAGACATGGTTAGTCCAGTGTGGCAAAGTAAAAATGGTATTTTATAGTAGGATTCTAATGTATTTAATTGAAAGAGTTAATTTAGTGGAAAAGTCTTCTTATATTTATGTTCTTTTATAGCGCTTGTTTAGATATTTTCTTGTGTTTTATAGCAGTCTTCTTCTTAGGTTATTCCTGTTTGGCTTGATCATGTCTGCACGTGTTTCTATATTTTTATGTGGTTAATTATGACTCTTATGCCAGACATCAGCTTTTAAAATTGAGAAACTAGACTGTAATCTAGCTGTCGTATTACCAAATTTGAGGGGTGAATTGTAATGTCTGCTATGTGGTATTGTCTGGAAAAAGTGCTTACACATTAAAATGAGGGATTTTAGAATATGGTTCTGGATTTCACAGAATAGTTACACTTCAGTCAAGACAGAATAAAAGTCCATCCACTTCAAATTAAATTTTTATAGCTGCATATTTAGAAAAACATTTTCTGAAAAAGATGTAACATACATCATATGTCATTTGTATGGCCCCAGGTTATTTTGATCTTTTTGTTTATTTTACAGTGTAGTTTCTCTGCAAGACTACTGTGTGTATTCTGTGTTGATGGTAGTTTTTTTTCTATTGGTGCTTTTTGAATTTGTAAAACAGAGACAAATGCCGGTTGAGAAGTCATCGTTTCACACTAGCCTCTTGCAGAGAACTTTTCTAGGTTTTGAGATAGAGTGCTCTACAAAGCACTATATTTTCTTTTTCTTTCTTTCTTTCTTTCTTTCTTTCTTTCTTTCTTTCTCTCTCTCTCTCTCTCTCTCTCTCTTTCTTCACTGCGTTTTCTTACAGTATCTACCTCAACCCAGTTACCAGAACTGTAATCAGTGACCATAAAGACATAGGAGTGGTATAAACCTGTTTCACAAAATACAATTTCTTTATAGTTAACATAAATGAAAGTTAAACTTTTTCCCCAGAAAACCTAGTGCTGCTCAAAGAAAGACTAGTATTTGAATACTTTAAAAAAACTATTTGGTTAAAATACTGTCTGGAATAATCTGGATGTGGGAGATATTACTATCATAACTTGAAACAGGCAGAAATATTTTATTGCAAATAAAATTATGAAAGGTAGTATGTTCAAAAAAACCCTGATTTGTACACTAGGTACAGGTAAAGAGCTGGTTGACTTATGTATATCTCTCCATGACATGACTAGTCAGTCATCTTTGATAAAACAGGAAATTAAACTCATGAAAAAGAGCAAATGGAACCTTGAAGAAGTGAAATTTCCATAACTTCATAAAATAAATTTTTTTCACTTCTTTTCTGTAGATCCTCAGTTTTAAAGAGAGAGAAGTTTGAAAAACTGTTTTATTGAGTTATAATACTATAATTCTACTGCAAATAAAATATCTTTTAAACAGGACAAGTGAATTAATGTATGATGTTCTTGATGAATCCTTACGAAGAGCCGAGTTAAATCACAATGTCACATATGGTAGGTAACATATATAAATGCTATTCTAAAAAATTACAGTGTTTTTCAGCATCATAGCAAAATGTGTGTTAGAATCTATAAATTCCAATAGAATCTTATATGTTAAATTTTAAGGTGGTTCTCTGGGTTATTCTTTTTCAGTGCAGGCATTAGATAACTAATAGAAATAATGGCAGTATTTTAAATGTTGATCTAAATTCATTATTAAAATTATCTCTCTTTTTAAAATATTCTTTAAGAGAAATTATATTGAAAATATTCATTAAGCATCTAATTGACTGTGAAGATAACCTGTTTAAGTAATACAGCTGTGAATAAAATAGTTATAATTGATTATATTATCATTGATCTCACAGATAGATAGATCATACATGGAAAGGGACAGGTGGAGTAAATGTTACAAAGGAGAGTTATTCCTTTGTATGGGAAAATATAGCAGCTAGTCTTAGATGAGAGGGAGAACAAGGAAGGTTTTATTGACATTTAAGAAGAGAACTGAAGGAAGGATAAGATATAGACAAAAACATATAGGATATATATATGGAATAACAGTATACTGTTCTGTGAGGAGACAGTAGTCATATGTTACATAAATTTTAAAAAGTAATTTAGTGATAGGAGATGAGTAATTTGGGGGAGAGGGTAGAGGACTGAGAAAAGTAACCAAAAAACTTTCAATCTTAATAGAGGGAGGAACTATTGGTTCTTTATTGATTAGTTTGAAAAAGCTCAGTAAAGAAACTGAGGTATTTGGAAATGTTCAGAAGCAAAGTAAAACAGTTTGAATTTTGCATGCTATAGAGAAAAATAGAAGAAGCATTGAGAGATTAACTCAAATGAGAAGTCATTTCTTTTTCTGGTAAAATACTGTGAAGTAGGGTTTGAAGACCATCCTGTTTTTTTCAGACAGTGGTAAATGGTGAATCTTTAAGAACAATGATTGTAGAAATGTGGGATGGACTAGAGGGCAGAAATTATACTAGTTTAACTGTAAGAAAAGTGTTTGACAAAGATGGAGTTAGGAATAAGGAGAAAGAATTGCATGTATGAGACTAATACAGGATTGATAATGCACATGACAGTGAATTGAGATGGTAAATTTTGGAAGATAGATTTATGTTTTGCATGGAAAAATGGTAATTAAGACATTGAAAGTGGTTTATTCATTTGTTCAACCAGTATTTATTGAAGGGTTACAAAACAAAAACTTGATTTGTAAACTAGGTACAGATTGAGGGAAGAGTTGATTGATTTATGTATTTCTCCGTGATAAGTACAGGAGATTAAAGGGAGAATAAGATAGACACAGTCCCTGCCCTTATGAGGGTATAGTGTAATGAACGGTTGATATTATGTAGGATCTTGCTGTGTAATGAGAAGAGTCAGGCCAGTGATAAGGATCATCCTTATTGACATGGGTGGTTTGTTTTAGGAGCTGTCAGAAGATCCAGACAAGTGTCAGAATCTTTGCAGGCAGCGAAGCTAAAAAGTTTTGCTTGAGATATAAGTGTGTAGGATAAGAGTTTGAAAGACTCTCAAGGAAGTCTGTTTAGAATCAGTTAAGGATCTGATTTTCTTTTTCTTGCACAATTTTTTTTTTTTTTGGTAATTGACATTTCAGCTTTAATTTTTTTATTTTTTTGAATAGGTAATATATGCACATGGTTCAAAATTCAAAAGGTACAAAAAGGTATACAGTGAACAGTAAGTGTCCCTTTGACCCTTACCACCCACCACCCAGTTCCCCTTCTTGGAGATAACCACTGTTATCTGTTCCTTTTGATTTGGAGAGTACTGTATACCTGAGGAAATACTTTTTAATGTTCTCCCCTAGGGCACCTTTCCCTTATTAACATTTCTGGGACCAACACCAATAATTCATTTCTTTGTAGGCTGTCCGTGCAATGTTTTACCTTGCCATGGAAACCTTATAGTTTCTGTTGTTTTATTTATTTCTTTTATTAATCTTTCCATTGTTAGGCTTCCCCTCCATATTTGTATTGATACAGTTTATAACTTTGAGTGATTTTATCAATGATAGAATGTTCTCTAGTAATGCTGACACGAATATTTTATTGCTTAAGAATGTGAATTTTAAATCATGAACTTCATAAGGGAAGAGACTGTGTCTATCCCACTGTCTGGCACTAGGTTAATCAATGAGTAACACGTTTTAATTGAATTAAAGGAAGAGAAAAACTACTTTACTTTTATCAGTTATCTATATATAACTGATAACTTTTATCAGTTACCTGATTGGGTTTTAGCTTTTATACTTGCTAAATCATATTTTTTTGAAAATTCCATTATTTTAACTTACCTAAGTGTTAAGTCAAGACATAAATCCCATCAGAGATGTTTATTGAGTACTGTTATGTGCCAGGCATTGTGCAAAGTGATATAGAGGATGTGAAGGAGTGTAAAATGTAATCTTTGCCTTAAAGAAATTTACGATATAATGGTAGAACTAGCTTATTTATGAAAGAATAATATCAGTATAAGGCAGAATGCTAAGGGGTGATACAGAGAATAAATATTACAGGAGTCCAGTGGTAGAGATCACTGTGGGCCTGAGGACACACATAAGAGTTCATTGATATAATGGGGCCCTGACAGATAGTAAGGATACAGATAGCCAGAAGAGAGATCAGGGGGGTCTAGGTGAAGGGAACATGAGAAAAGGTACAGAAGTGGGGATATTTAAAACAGTTTCAGAGAATATCAACTTACCAGTCTACATGGACAGTTCATATTGGGAGCAGTGGAAAGGCCTTGGTGCAGAGGTTCTCTTGTGGCAGTCAAATGAGTTTGGGCTTTATACCATATAAATCCAGAGATATGGAAGACTTCTGGGCAAGATACTGATAAGATGAGAGTAACATTTTTTAGTAAATTGGGAGAATTATAGAAAAGGAAGTACAAGGCACAGAACCATCAAAAGTAGATAGAAGTGCATTTCCCTGTTTTTCCCACTTAATAGACATTATATATAAAATTAACATAAGACTGTAAGGTAGAGAAATGAAGGTGGACTGGTTAGGAACCTTGGGATGCAAGGAACAATATCACGGTGAGTGCCGTGGGTTTTCTTTTTGCCTCATATTTCTCAGACTGGGTACTGGAGAGCCAGCAACGTGGAAACACCAACTGTTCCAAACAAAAATGCCTTAAGAAAAGCCTGCTGTCTAGCCAAAGGACCAACAAGAAAAGGGCAAACTAGCAAGGTAGAAAACTTTCAGATGGTAGCCTCTTTTCCAGCCAAGCATCACACAGAATAAATTATGGACCCACCCATGTCAGAAAAGACTGAGTGGAGAGCCAAGATTTCCACCCTCACCAGGTGTAAGCAGATTCCCAATGCTTCTACTGGGCTCATTGTGGAGAAGCCCAAGAGGAGAGCCAGAATTTCATCCCTGCCAGGTGTCGGGAGTGGGGCATATCTCGCTTGCACTGTCAGTGGAGATGATGTGGGAAGCCTGAATTTCACATATCTAGGAATAGGGAGTTAATGAAGCACCTCTCCCCTCTTTGCTGTGGTGGTGTTAGGGGAAGCCTAGAAAGAGTTGGAGCTTTCACCACTGGTCAGGGATACTCAGGCCATCCCATCAATGTCAGTGGAGTCCATTGGAGTGGTAATGAGGTGCCCCTTCCTTTCTGAGGCAGCATAGTATCAGCAGACACTCCCATCCCCCACCCAGAAGGAATAAGGGTCCCCTCCTTCTCCAGGTGTCAAAGGAGGCAGAGTGGAGAACCTGGACTTTCATCCCCATAGGGTGGTACCTGCGTCTCCCTGTCAGAGTAGTATCAATAGATACTTTCCTTATTTAATATGAAAGTAAAGTCTAGTCTGAAGGATAAGGTGTCAGTGGAATGTCTTCAAATTTTGTGCATAATCCAACCCCAAAAACCTATGATAAAACCACAGTATCACAAATGTTAGGATATTACTAATTTTTTATTTGCTAATTTTTACTTGATATTTTGGTTAGGACCTGGCTTGCTCTTGAGGAGAAAACAAAACTTCACATTGTGTTTTTACGTTTAGAATCCTCAGAAGCACTTTTTTTTTTTTTTTTTTAAACCGCTGCAGAGGGGAGACAGCAGAGCAGGGTGGCTGCTGTTTCATTTATGGACTTATACTCAGATTTTTGTAGAGTTGGGGAATAAAGGGATTTAGCTATAGTGGAAAAGTGATTTAGAAATCTATTAAATTCATTTTTAGCTCATTTGTGCACTAAGTTCATAAGTATAATTTTTGAACTATTAATTTTACCTATACTAGCTTTCCAGAAATCTTATGAGCATCTGAATAAAAGTTTGGATTTTGGATGGGTAATGAGAAGCTTTTGTAGTAACACAGTTTGATAGCAGGAGAGTTCTGAATGGCAGGTATCTGTAAAGGAAACCGTGTCAGTTATAACAGAAAATGGGTCATCATTATTTTTAATATTACTTAGGACTGGCCTATTAGTTCAGGGTTTGGCAAACTTTTTCTGAAAAGGGGGCCAGGTAGTAAATATTTTAAGCTTTGTAGGTAACATAGGTTTCTGTCATAAATTCTCCTGTGTTTATTTTGTTTTTCTACGACCTTTGAAAAATGTAATTGTACACCTGAGACTCATATAATGTTATATTGTCAATTGTATCTCAAAAAGTATGTAAAAATTGTTCTTAGTTTACAGGCTTGCAAAAGTAGGCCAAGGGCTAGATTTAGTGGTAGTTCATCCATTCCTGCCTTAGTTGGTCACTCACTTGACCAAGCCTCTCTTTGTTTAGTTCATAAAGTCATAAAGTTTACTTTTTCCATGGCACAGAATGAGGACATTTTACAGCACAACATCTGAATATACAGAGGAGTATCTTTTTACGTTCAGTTAACTCACTTTGTAGATTTTCCTTTAAAGTCAGTCCCCTTCTTAAAGAGAAATTTGTATTTCTGATTTATTTTCTCTTTATCCTTCTATAGAAAGTGTTTGTATAAAGCTTTTTATACAAAGTTTATGTGTGAATCAGTTGATAGGCAACCTAACAGTGGAAAATATAGCTGGTTGAATACTCAAGTTTTATGTTGTATACAACAGAGTATCAGATTGTTTTGTTTAAAGCTTTTAGAAATAGAGAAGAAAGGATTCTATCAAGGACACTTGATATGCTTCAACTTGTGGTAGAACTGTTAAGTCGACTGAGTCTGTGTCTCACTTACACTGTGATTCCATAGCACATGCAGGACTTGATACCACGCTGGTTCTTCTTTATTTACAATGACAAAGCTCAGGCTCCTTGACTTAGGCTCTTCAAAAGAGTTTGAAAAAGATTTTAGTGTACACTTTGATCATTATCGTAGTTATCCAATCTTTGTATTAGAAAATCAAATTTGAACACTATCAAGATGTTCAATAGATAGTTCTATGTTCTTTGAGGTTTGTTTTAAAGAACTGACTTGAGGATTTTTATGAAATGGCCCTACTTTGAAATGAATGCTAGAGTATCCTAAAATGATTACATTGAGATAAACTACATGTATAGTTTCTGTGTATAAATGGTAGAAACTGCCAGAGAACAAATTATTTTAAAGCATGCAAGCAGTGTTGGAAATACCTGTTTATATAGGAACAATGAATATATTACTTATGTGCCCTTTAGAATGTGAGCTCCTTATAAGGGCAGGGGTTTTTGTCTTTTTTGTTCACTGCTGTATCCATGCTATTAGAACAATGCCTGGCACATAGGAGGTGTTCAGTAAATACTTGTTGCATGTGTGAATGCATCATTTCTATCTATTAATATACATAATATATTATATTGTGGTAATATAATCCTAATAGTTGTGTAAGCCTGAAAACAGCAAAGTTCCTATCTTTGAAAATTTTCCATAAATAAGTTTTTACTAAAACTGACCTTCTGATTAGTTTGTTTTGTTCTGAGTTCTACACATGTTCTTTTATTATGCCTTAACATGATCCCTGACATTTTTATATTTTCTTTCTCTAGCTATTCTGTTTGAATGTGTACATACAGTTTATTCTATTTATCCTAAATCAGAATTACTTGAGAAGGCTGCCAAGTGCATTGGAAGATTTGTTCTGTCACCTAAAATAAATCTCAAGTATTTAGGTAAGATGATTAGATAATTTTGACAGAAATTACAAAGACAGCTCTTGAAATTTGCTGGATATTTGTTTCCAGTCACTTTGTATAACGTAATCTCTGTTTCTAGGGCTGAAGGCTCTTACCTATGTTATCCAGCAGGATCCCACTCTGGCTCTTCAGCACCAGATGACAATAATTGAATGCTTAGACCATCCTGATCCCATTATTAAAAGAGAGGTAAACTGGTACTTTGAATAGTGTACGTGAAGTGTTATAACTTTTAAACTTCTTTTTTGGTATTATGGAGAGAGGAAAGTAGTAGACAGTGTGTGTGTGTGTGTGTGTGTGTGTGTGTGTGTGTGTGTGTGTGTACACACATGTGTTTTAACTTCTGAGTGTATTTTATTCTTTCTAGTAAAGTTTAAGGAACTTTTCTAAAAAGTCCTTGTGTCAGTATCTTCACAAATGTTTTTAAACTATTAGTTAGAGGAGTTAGGTTCAATTACCTGTATGGATTCATTAATATCTTTTTTGGTCTAAGAAGAGACCTGAATTCTATTTCAAGTTCTTTCTGTTAATGTAATTTAAGATGTAATTTATGATGATTAATATTTTTTTCATATTCTTAACATCTGTGAAGTGGGCTAATGCACTCCTTATTAAATATGTAGGAATATTGAAAGAATTAATAAAGATAACCCCTAAACGATTTGAACTTCTTGGAAGGAATTGCTTCAGTGTCCATTTGGGTGCCTATATAAGTGTTTCTGTTAATTTTCATGTAAACAAATCACTCTGTGCCCTCATATTAAAATGGTATATGGGACCTAGTTAAGAAGAATGGATATTTTTATTTTTATTTTAAAAATAAAGATAATTTAGTGAACATCTAAATTACTTAATAGCAATGAGTTAAAAGTAGTTTATGCAAAGAATACTATTTCATTAAACAATTGTAATTTTAAAAGATAAGATTATAAATTTTCAATTTTAAAAGGTACTGTTTTTGAAATAAAAGTGTTTTTGAGAAATTGTCATCTACATATATATTTTTTCTTTTTGCATTTATATTTTTAATCTTCTGAAAATTGTTACTTGCCTCAAATCTGGGAAGTTTGTAGATGGACTAATTTTTCTGTGTAGGCATGATAGAAGAGTGAGAAGGCACCAAAGGACAATAACAATAATTATTTGGCTCTTCCACTTTGAACAAATACAGAGCATGTGTTTTCTTTGTGTGGTTGGCTACTAAATTGAACAGAGTTGACTTAGGTACAGTTTTCTTAGTGCTATATTTAATTGTTGGGCCCTTATTTAAAAATGAGAGTCAAAGGGAAAATAAATGTCTTTTAAAATTATCGAGTCTGATCTGTTTTGTCTGTTACCTGCTGTGAGAAAAGTAGTTTGAATTCTTTTAGTATCAATAGTGCTCCAAGAAGGCACCTCAGTACTATCTGTTCGAATGCCACTATCATGTATAACCTCTGTAAGTAATTACATAGAAGAACTTTGGTCCTTGGGAATGGAGTGACGTGTTGTTTAAGACTGGGATTCCCATTTGTCTGGTTTTATTACCTTTCTTTCTCATAGGGAGAAAGAAGGCAAGAAGGAACAAACATAAAAGACCTCTCTTGAGCCATGCAATTCCTAATGCCCTGTCTCATGCAATCCTGGAAATGCTAAATTGCATAGTCTTAGAGTAGGAAATAAATTTGGTATAATTATCTAAAAATATGTAATATGTAGTTTAAAATCTACAGGGAGCACGTCTGAGACAGCTATATAAGTTGAACGCTATTAATGGAGGACCTGTGTATTTATGGATTTTAAAATGGAGTTAAGAATTAACTTAAACAGTTATCTTTTGTACTTGATATCCTGGCAATGAAGATTGAAAAATTACAAAGAACTCTTAAGATATTTTGAACAAGTTTGACAAGTAGAATATATGGAAATCTCTTGCAGCTAATGTTGTTGATCCTAAAATACCAGTAAATGATACTTTCTCAGTACTGCCCTTGGTCTCATATTGATTTCTGGGAGTTAACGATATTTTTAGAACCTTAATGTAGGGCCTCAGAAAGTGTAGCCAAATGGGAGCTTACTCTCATACTCGTCTTCCTTTAAGAGGAAGCAAGAGGTATATTCCTGAGCATTGAGAAAGCGACTATAACATGGTTTTTCCTTGCCTGAGATTCTGAACAGAGGCCTTGCTAAGGCTTTGAAGCACTTGAGCCCCCAGCCTTTGTCCATCGGTTGGAGGCCATTTGCTCTCAGCTGATGAACCCACTCAAGGGCTATTTTCTATTGTTTACGTAGTGTGGAAAATATGGTTTGTAAGACTGGATTTTCATGTGTGTATATATACATGCACAGACAGGCATAAATGATATAGGTTTAAGAAGCTGTTATATTTTTAGAAAACAGATTATAAACCTTTTAAGTTTTTAGACTTCATGGCCTCCCATTTAGAAGTAGTCAGATTATAATTTTTATCGGTATCAAAAAGCTTTTAGACTTTGGAATTGATCATAATTCATTTTTTTTGACAGTAGATTCTACCTTTCTTAATTAAGTTCTGTTTTAGCTAAAATGTGCATTTCTTCAGCACCTATTAACTGCCCAGTTGGTCTATGTAAAAGTGGCAGAATCAACTGTATTATAAACCTATATATTGCTGTATTTACTGGAATTACCATGTATAGTTTTATAATGCTGTTTTTATTTCTTTCTTAAATAGACTCTGGAACTTCTTTACAGAATTACTAATGCACAGAATATAACAGTGATTGTCCAGAAAATGCTTGAATATTTACAACAGAGCAAAGAAGAGTATATTATTGTCAATTTGGTTGGCAAAATAGCTGAACTCGCTGAGAAATATCCTTTGTTTGGACCATAAGTCATAAAATACCTGTAGTTACATAGTGACTCAAAAAAATTTTTTTTAATGTTTATTCATTTTTGAGAGACAGAGTGCAAGTGGGGAAAGTTCAGAGAGAGGGAGACACAGAATCTGAAGTAGGTTCCAGGCTCTGATCTGTCAGCACAGAGCCCGGTGCAGGGCTCGAACTCATGAGCTGTGAGATCATGACCTGAGCCAAAGTTGGGCACTTAACCTAAGACTGAGCCACCCAAGCACCCCAGTTACATAGTGACTTTAGAATGATTGGTTTAGTTGTGGGCACTTGCAAATTGAGTTCAGAGACACACAGTAACTTTTCCCATACCTGATATACAGGCCTTTCTTGTCAAAGACAGGAATATTTGTAGGCTTCTTAGTGGATGGCTTTTTTTCCCCTGGTTCTTTCATTCATTTGGTCAGTATTATGAGCAGAAAGATACAGGAACCTCTGCCTGATTCCTCTTTAATTGCCTTCTTATCTTTGACTTTATTTCATAATTTGTTTCTTTTCTGGTAAATGTTCTTGTTTTGCAGGGGGTCCTTGGGAGTAGGGATCAGCATGCTAAAATTTATCCTTTACGCTATTGTTTATACTGGAAATTGTCCCAGTAAGGTAGTTGGGGATGCCATTCACATGTCACTTTTCTTCACATTTGCTTTTTTAATTTTTTTTAATTTTTTTTTTTAACATTTATTTAGTTTTGAGAGAGAGAGAGAGAGCACACAAGCAGGGGAGACACAGAGAGAGGGAGACGCAGAATCCCAAGCAGGCTCCAGGCTCTGAGCTGGCAGCACAGAGCCTGACGTGGGGCTCGAACTCACAAATCACAAGATCATGACCTGAGCTGAAGTTGGACACTCAACTGACCAAGCCACCCAGGTGCCCCCACATTTGCTTTTTAAAAGTCAGAGAAACTTTACAGGTCACAAAGATATTCCATTCTTTTTAAGATGTCTGTTATTTAAATCAAAGGAGGAATAAATGTACAATGTTACTCCAGTCAGTCATCTTGGAAATTGCTTAAATATAGTTGTCTGTGCCACGTATCTAGTGCCATACGTAACTCCAGGCAGCAGAATGATGGAATTTTAGAACTGAAGAAGAACAGGTTAGAAAAGAGATTAAATAGCTTGAGTAGACATACCGCATTTAGTCTCTTTGAAGTGTATGTCATTTTCCATTATTTGTCCTTAGGCACCTGGAATATCTCTTTAAATTTTTTTCACACTTGGGGCGCCTGGGTAGCTCAGTAGGTTAAGTGACCGACTTCAGCTCAGGTCATGATCTCATGGTTTGTGGGTTCGAGCCCTGTGTCGGGCTCTGTGCTGAATGCTTGCTTGGAGCCTGGAGCTTGCTTCAGATTCTGTGTCTCCTTCTCTTTCTGCCCCTCCCCAGCTTGTGATCTGTCTCACTCTGTCTCTCAAAAATAAATAAATGTAAAAACAAAAGTTAAAAAAAAATTTTTTTTACGCTTATTTATTGGATGCTTAGTATGTACAAGGCATGGTGCTAGATGAAGCAACAAGAATTTAGTTTATTAAGTTTATTAAATAAGCTTTTACTGAGCACTTATTTCACATAAATCTGGAGTATAGAACAATTTATTGGCAGAGGTTAAAAGTAAAAATACCTAAGTAGGATAGGTTGGGGGTTATTCTTTAAAAGGTTGATACAGAGAAGGTAATTTTAATAAGTGGTATTTGGAAGTGTACTTGGTCTTAACACTGTGGACACATATGCCCCAGATAATGCATGGTTTATTCAGACAATGAATGCTGTGTTTTCAGTGGGAGGAGATGTTATGCATCCTGATATTCCCAATAACTTTCTGAGACTGCTAGCAGAAGGTTAGTAAATTACTGCATTCTGGAAAGATTTCAAAATTAAATGTTTTTATTACAGAGTCATTAAGAGTTTTTAGTGAAAGTTAAAATGATGTATCAATTTCTTTGTAGGTTTTGATGATGAAACAGAAAATCAACAATTAAGGCTTTATGCAGTTCAGTCTTATCTCACTTTACTAGATGCGGAAAATGTGTTCTATCCACAGAAATTTCTTCAAGTTATGAGTTGGGTGAGCAAAGTACATTAGAGCATAAGTATTTATAACATTGTTTTTTATAAAGCCCAATACTAGCAATATATTTCCTTCAGAAATCATTTAATTCTACCCTGCTAACTCTTTTAGCTATCCATTTTCTTTCCCATTGGCTAGTTTGTCACTTAACTATCTACTTGTCTATTCATTCTGCCTTTCATCTCACTTGTCTACTGTGTGTATTATAGATAGTTGGTTAGGTATCTGTGTCTACAATACATTTGCTGTATTTTCTCTGTGAATCTGTGTTAGAATATGTGAATACTCATGCATCTGTGTTATGTTAGTTTTTCATTGCTGTATGTTACCACAAACTTAGTGCTTCAAACAACATAAATTTATTGTTTCACAGTTTCTGTGGATCAGGAGTTGAGACCTGGTTTAGCCATGTCCTCTGCTTAGGGTCTCTGAGGGTTGCTGTCAGCTGGGGCTGCTGTCTCATCTGAAACTTGACTGGTGAAGGATCCACTTCCAAACTCGTGTGGTTGTTAGAAGAAACCTGTTTCTTGTGGTTGTAGGACTGAGGGTTTGAAGTTCAGACTGTTGACCATAGGCTACCCTTAGTTCCTGGAGCTGCCCTCAGTTTCTTGCATGTGGGCCTCCCAGCATTCCTCCTTGCTTCATCAAAGCCAGCAAAGGAGATTATCTCTTGCAAGATGAAGGCCAAATTTTATGTCATGTAATCATATGTAATTGCATACATACCATCACCTCTGTGTATCTTTGTTGTGCATGTGGGTGAGTGTTTCCTGGGAAGCTTTGGTGGAGTACAACTGCAGGATCATAGCGTATGCCTCTTTTAATATTTTATAGTTTTGCCAAATGTTAGCATGTTAACTTGAATTTTACCCAGACTTTTATTTAAGAATTTTTTTTCTCATACACAGGAAAGTTGAAAGACTAGTATAATAAATATCTCTATACTTTTCATTTAGATTCCCTGTTAATATTTTTAACCACCTTTGCTTTACTATATCTACATCTAGATCTACATATAAGTTGCAGACATCATGACCCTCCAAAAAAATTCAACATGAGTCTTCTAAGAATGACATTGTTCTGTCATAGAACCATTATTAGACTTAAGAAATGTAACATTAATTCATTAATATCATTTAATATACAGTCCATGTTCACATTTATCCAGTTGTCCAAAAAATGTTTCTTATGGCTATTTTTCTACTACTACTAATCCTGGATCCCATCAGGGATCACAAATTGCATTTAGTTGTCTGTTTAGCCTCTTTTATTTTATATTGTTCCTCACTTTCTTTTTGTTTTCATGATATTGATTTTTTTGGATGAATACTGTTGATGTGCAGAATGTCCAACTTTCTGAATTTGTCTTATTTTTTCTGGTTTGGTTAAACATTTTTAGGAAGAATACTATATCAACAATGTTATATACTTCCCACTGTATCATCAGGACACATACCATATCAGTTCCCCAGTTACTAGTGATTTTAAGTTTCTTTGTTTGGTTAAGATAACCTTCAGATCTCTCCATTGTAAAGATGCATTTTCTCCTTAGTAATTTGTAGCTAATCTGTGAGGTGATTCTAAGGGGCTATGTGTCAACATCTTTTCCTTAACTATATTTTACCAGTGGTTTTAGTATTGGTAATCCTTGCCTAAATGGGTTATTGAATTTGGCAGCTGTTCATTTTTTTCCCTCCAAGAACATGGCATGTTACTCCATATATTTATAGTGCTTTTATTTCTTTCTGCAACATACAGATTCTGTGCAGGTTTTGTTAGATTTATGCTTAAGCATTTCAGTTTCTTTAGAACAGTAGTAGATATATTTTGTTTTTAATTTTGGTTCCCACATGTTTGTTGCTAGTTTATTCAAATACAATAGATTTTTTGTAGTTTGATCTTACATGCTGCCATCTTGCTGAACTCACTAATCTAGGATTTTTTCAATAGATTTCTTGAGACCTCGTTAAGAATTTTTTGCATCTCTGTTCATGAGATTTTTTTTCTACCCTGTTGTTTTGGTTTTGGTATCAAACTAATACTAGTGTCATAAAATGAGATAGGAGTAGTCTTTCCTCTTCTGTTTTCTGGAAAAGTTGTGTTGAAGAGTATTGTTTAGTTTTTAAGTGTTTGGAAAATTTTCTGTTATCTTTCCTGTTACTGATTTATAGTTTGCCATTGTCACCAGAGGAAATACTCTGTGAATTCAGTTTTGGTAAGTTTTTTGATGTTTGTTTTATGGCCTAAGATACGTCTTATTATATGTTCTGTGAGTGCTTGAAAGGAGTGGGTATTCTGTTATTGTTGGATGGTGTGTTTGGTAAATGTTGATTAGAGTCTTTTGGTAATGGCATTGTGACACAGGTGTTGAGATCTCTGTGTGGCCTCCACTGACATTGTGGATGGGTGGCCTTGTAATGACTGAGCAGTGGTGAAAGCCCTGACTCTCCACGGGGCTTCTGACACCATCCCAGTGAAGGGGCGGAGGAATCCCTCTTTATACCTGGGTAGAGGGTATAAAATGCAGGCTTCCATATGTGATCTTCATGGACACTGCAGAGGAGTGGGCCTCTTGACAACTTGGTGGAGATGAAAGTCCTAGCTCCCTACTGAGTCTTCTCCCTTTTGAGGGAATTGGAGCGCCTCTTACAGCCTGGTAGGGGTGGAAGTCTTGGCTCTCCACTCAGCCTTTGGTGGTGTGGGTGGGTCTGTGGGCTTTTTTCTGTGGTACTTGGCTAGAGTAGAGGGTTATTGTCTAAAAGTTTTCTGTCTTCCTGGGGTGCCTGGGTGGCCCAGTCAATTAAGTGTCTGATTCTTGATTTTGGCTCTGGTGATGATCCCAGGGTCATGGGATTGAGCCCTACATCAGGCTCTGTGCTAAGCTCTCTCTCTCTCTCTCTTTCTCTCTGTCCCTTCCCTGCTTGCACTCTCTCTTCCCCAAAATAAATACATAAACATTTAAAAAATAAAAATAAATAAGTTTTCAGTCCTGGCTCTTTGGCTAGAGGGCAGGCTTTTCTTGGGGTCATTTTGTCTGTGCCCATTGCTGTTTCCAGGTTGCTGGCTCTCTAATACCCAGTCTGGGGTGTATGAGGCAGCAGATAACCCACTGTACTATCACAAAGTCCTTAGCAATTGGCCTTCTTTTCTCCACCTATCTGTGTCTTTTTATGTGTGTTTTATATATAACACCAAGGATTTTAGATGTACTTAATGGGAGGAATAGGGGAAAATGCATCTACTCTGTCTTCCCATTGTTATTATTTTTATTTTTATTTTAGAAAGAAAGAGAGAGAATGGGGGAGGGGCAGAGGGAGAGAGAGAATCCTAGACAGGCTCCACATTAGCACAGAGCCTGACACAGGCCTTGATCTCCTGACCCTGTGATCATGACCTGAACTGAGGTTAAGAATCTGATGCTCAACCAACTGAACCACCCAGGCATCAGCCTCCCGCCACCCAGTAATTTTTGAACTGGCTTTTAGATTACCAGCTTTTCTAGAGATACCTTTCATCTTCTTAAACCACTCAAAAAATTATCTTGCTACTTTAAGGATTGGATTTATTTATTTCTATTAATTTTTCCTCCTTTTTTTTTAAAATTTTTTTTAACATTTATTTATTTTTGAGACAGAGAGAGACAGAGCATGAACAGGGGAGGGGCAGAGAGAGAGGGAGACACAGAATCTGAAGCAGGCTCCAGGCTCTGAGCCATCAGCCCAGAGCCCGACGCGGGGCTCGAGCTCACGGTCCGCGAGATCATGACCTGAGCTGAAGTCGGACTCTTAACCGACTGAGCCACCCAGGCACCCCATTTTTTCCTCCTTTTCTTGTTACTAGCTGTAAATTTTCCCTTGCCTATCACTTCACCTCCCCTCCCGTTTTTTCCTGCTGGTGCCAGTGTTACTCTAAAGACATGAAAATATTCCATAAATAGCACTTAGGAAAGATCTCACACTACATGAATTATCAGTTTATTAATAATTTTTAGACCAGTAGGATTATGTATCACCTAAATAAGTTAGATGTAAGAAAAAGGATATGTAACATAGGTCAGCCTTCCTCAGAGTTTCTTCTGTGGATCATATACATCAGAATCAGCTGATGCTGGTTCCAAATGTGCACTGTGGATCCGGACCACAGACATACTCACTCAGAATATCTGGGGGTAGAACCTAGAAATGAAACACCTTAGGTGACTCTCATGCACACTAGCATGTGAGAACCACTGGTTTCAATGCTAATTGCAAAATAAGTAACAGAATGTGGAGGTGTTGATAAAAGGCAACAACTGAACTGGAAGTTCAGAAGAAAGCTCACTTGTAAAGTATGCTGCTTTATATTTTGTGAATGACAAAGATGTGGAAAATCTTTTGGTATTGAGTTCTAATTCTTGGTATAATTTCGACCCTAAAATATACAATTTTATCTTTAAGAATTTCTTCACCATGAGAATATATTTACTCTAGATTAAATTCACTCCAGCAGCAGTTACTTTGTTTGGATTTCCCAGTACAATTTGCTGTGTAACTTGTTATTTCTATATGAACAGTCTCTTTGTTTTACTCATAGGTGTTAGGGGAGTATTCCTATCTCTTAGATGAGGAAACGCCAGAGGAAGTTATAACCAAACTCTACAAGTTACTTATGAATGACTCGGTTTCTTCAGAAACAAAAGCCTGGTTACTTGCTGCTGTTACCAAGTTGACACCCCAAGCACACTCTTCTAACATAGTTGAGAGATTAATCCAGGAATTCACTGTATCTTTGGATACTTGTATGAGACAGCATGCGTTTGAATTAAAACACTTACGTGAGAATGTGGAACTTATGAAGAGCTTGCTTCCAGTTGATAAGAGCTGTGAAGACATGGTGGTAAGGCATCTGTATTTTATCTTTGTAAAAATTGCATCGTCTCCAAACAGAATAATTCTTACCTTTGTGATGTATCTGGAATATATCAAAATATACTTCCTGTAACACTTCAGATAAAGGTTGGAGTTTTTCTCACATCATATGAGAGAATTTGAGAGCTTCAATTCAGTAGAGCTCCTAAAGAGTTGGGAATAGATCAGTATCTCTTCCGGAGAACTGCACTGAAGCTGTTTATATCCAGTGGCAGTCTCTTTTAATATATGGTAGTTCAAGAACTAAATTTTGGGGGGAGCCTGGGTGACTCAGTTGGTTGAGCATCTGACTCTTGGTTTCGGTTCAGGTCATGATCTTGCAGTTTCGTGGGTTCAAGCCCCGCGTCAGGCTCTGTGCTGGCAGTGTGGAGCCTGCATGGGATATTCTCAATGTCTCTCTCTCTCTCTCTCTCTCTCTCTCTCTCTCCCCCCCAACCCCTGCACTGTCTCTGTCTCTAAATAAACGTAAAAAAAATTAAATTTTTAAAATCTCCTTTGAACTTCTCTAATATGCAATTTTATTATTACTTTGGTATCTTTGAGAATGTAAAAAATAGTTCTCTGTTGCATTTTGTCCACCTAGTGTCTAACTTCTTTACCACTTTGGAACCTGATCAACCACCTTCCTTCTCCTACCTAACTTTAAGCCACTACTCTTTCTAACCTAATGGGCTCAGTTACTACTCACCCTCTGAATATGTACTGATCTCTTCTCCAGACTGGTGTAAATTAGGAAATTGCCAAAAGGAAGCCAGATTTGTACAAATTTTTATTTGTTAGATGTCATATAGTTGAGAAAGAGGAGAGGAGGGGCAGCATTCCTACTAATTCTGACTCAGATTTTCATGACTTATATTCATTTTGAACCTCTTTGTTCATTAGTTCTTGCAAAAGCTCCTCAAGGGTAGACGCCTTTCTTTCACCTTTGGTAGGAGGTCCAAAGACATTCATTGAAAAGGTGAATAAATATGCTATACATAATATTTTTTTTAAGTTTATTTATTTATTTTGAGAGAGAGAGAAGGAAAGAGAGAGAGTGGTGGAGGGGCAGAGAAAGAGGGAGAGATAATCCCAAGCCGCCCCTGGGCTGTCAGTGCTGTGCCCGATGCAGGGCTCAGACCCACAAACTGAGATCATGACCTGACCTAAACCAAGAGTCGGACACTTAACCAACTGAGCCACTCAGGCCTCCCTAAATATGGTATACATAGTATGAAACTAGGAAGTAACTCTTTTTCCTCTTTCCTCCAATGAAAGATTGAAATGATGACATGTCTTCATTTTGTAAGAACCTTTCCAGATTCAGAGTGTGTCATGCCACTTAAATATTTGAGATCTGTCTGTTCTTCTAATTATTGGAGCTGTTTGCATACAGTTGGCTAAACCAGGAGAGGCAGATCTGTGGCTTCTGAGGCCACCACTGCTATATCCTTTTGTGTATATCTCATTCTTCTTTCCTCACTTTTTCTTTTATCCTTTCCCCTCACTCTTTCTTCATCTCTTATTTATTTTCACTTATTCATTCTTTTGTACCTTTTTATTCCTGCTGAAATTAGGTAATTTTCCATAGATTTGTGAAAAGGTATTTTTTAGGTAGAAAAGAATAGGATAGTTAAAGGCACTGCCAGGGTCTGAATAGTAGCCTTCCCCAAGATGTGCATACTTCGTTCTCTGCAGCCTGTGTATTTGTTATCTTACATGGTAATAAGGACTTTGTAGTTACGCTTAAATTAAGGAATTTTTGAGGGGGAGATTATTTTGGATTGTCCAAGAAGGCATGATCACAAGAGTTCTTATAAAAGTAAGCAAAGAGTCAGTAGAAAGCCAACTAACAATAGAAGTAGAGATCAGAGTGATGGGGCCACAAGCCAGGGAATGGTGGCGCCTTTAGAAGCTAGAAGGGAGAAGGAACTTATTCTCCCTTGGAGCCTCCCAGAGGAACTAGCCTTGCCAACACTTTGTTTTTAGTCCCTAGCAGCAAACTAATACAGACACTAGCTCAGAGTGTAGATGTCTTCTCTAGTAGGTTAAAGTCTCATGAGGGCAGGAGATGTCTTTCTTTGTCTTTATCATAGCACCTGACATGATGCTGTAACATACTGGATGCTCAAAAGTTTATTCTGCAGTACAATGAAATTAATAATAACTGCAGATGACTTTCATTGTTACATACTTAGCTGAGTGATTTGAATATAGGTGTTTTAGAGAGCTAGAGAGTTGGGTAACGCTAGTAGCATTTTTAGACTGAAGTTCTTTTTTTTCACTTAAAAATTATTTTTAGGACATACGGATTGAAATTAGTTATGTGAATGTACAGTCTAGGTTTAGGGTAAAGTTTTGTAATTTCTGATTTTTGCTTCACTTTAATACAGGTAGATGCTTCCTTATCTTTTCTGGATGGTTTTGTGGCTGAAGAACTCAGTCAGGGGGCAGCACCTTACAAACCTCACCACCAACGTCAGGAGGAGAAGCTTTCTCAGGAAAAAGGTAATTTTCTATGGGTCTGTAAGGGACATCATTTTTTTTTTTTAATGCAATTCATATTATAGTCATGTAATGTAGATAACTGAGGATATTTATTTTTGTTATCTCTCTTTAAATCTGCTTGTGACTTATTTACTCTGCCTAGGTCTTTGGATACCCAGAAAAAAAAAGTTAGCCTAGAGGTATTTCCAAAGTCATAGGCTCCATATATATAAATGCCTAAGATAGTCACTCTGGAACTTTGAAAGAACTTGAAGGTGGAATTATCATGTTGGGTCACTGTGCTAGATGGAGGGCTGATAGATATTCACATGAGCATATCTACAGAGAAATTTGAGAAAAGAAGTCTGGTTCCTGTGGACTAGTGAGTTTCATTGTCATTCTGAGCAATGTTATATATCTTAAGTGTGTTTGAATGCTTCCTGTAACAAAATATCTGATCAGTGAAGTGAGAAACAGCTAAGAAAGGAAAGATTAACTTCAGATTTTAGAAATGTAGTCTGTCAGGGGAAGATGCCTGTCCTGATTTTGGTAAAGAGGAAATCATTGAGGTGTTTGGATGGTGGATGGGAAGTATTTATATGAATAAAGGGAGACCATTGAGTATTATCTTTGTAGGAGTTCAGAATGTTAATACTGAAAAGTTCAATGCTGAAAGCTCTTTTTCTCCCCATTCATCATCTAATGATTTTGTCAAGTACTTTCCAGGTTCTGTGGTAGGTACAACTAAATGATTGATCTTAAAATGATACCAGAAAAGTCTAAGTTGCAATTCATCCATCTACTTCCTTTTCCTGACTCTTCCTGCATGCTGTGATTCTCCTCCTGATTCCCATATGCACATGAGCTCTTGTACATCTAGTTAACTTTTAAAAATCTTTGGCCCTTCTTGTTATTCACCTCTATAAAGACTTGGGAAATTTTCACTAAAGAATGAAAAGAATGTGGCTTGAAGTTCATTCTCAACCTCGATCCTTTCCAGGCCTTCCTTAGATGACAGTGTTTAATTTTGTTGTCTCAGGTTTGGAATTTTATCTCTTTTCCATATGCTGTCCCCTTCTATGTCTAGTTTTTTTCTCTTTACTCTTAAACTATACCTCTGCTTTTGAATTTTTTCTGCTCTTTTGTTTAAACTCTATCTTTACTTGATCTTTGGCTTAAACTCTTTGTTTTTACTTGTGCATAGGAAACATTGCTTGAGTTCTTCACTTACTTTGTTAATGCAGAGGCTGGGTAACTGGCTGTCACAGATGCTATTAAAGAGTTAAAAGTGGGACAGAAAGTTAAACTCGGTGATTGAAAAGCTTAGATTTTTTTTAAGTTTATTTGTTTTGAGAGAGACAGAGAGAGTCACTGGGGGAGGGACAGAGAGAGAGAGGGAGAGAGAGAATCCCAAGCAGGCTTTGCACTGTTAGTACAGAGCCTGATGTGGGGCTTGAACTCACAGAATGTTGAGATCATGACCTGAGCTGAAACCAAGAGTTGGATACTTAACCAGCTGAGCCACCTAGGTGCCCCTGAAAAGCTTAGGATGAGAGGATTTTCTAGCTGAAAATGACCTCGGAATGTTTAGGCAAGTAGTTTCCAAACATGGTTATGAATCAGAATCACAAAGAGTTTTAAAAAACGATACAGATTTTTGCGCCGTACTCCTGTATCTTTTGTATCTGAATCTGTAAAAGCTTGGCTGTATGTACAAAAAGGTCTGTGGGAGATTCTACACAGTCAGCTTGATCCTGGTTATCAAATCAGCATTTGGAAACTGCTGATCAAGCCTGAACCCTTCACTTTACAGACAAAGAAATTAAGGTCAAGTTCATGCACCCATTTAATACCCGATGCATGTTAAGAACTCAGTTCTTCTGATTACTAATTAGCCCATTATTTTTTTCTATTGCACATTGATTTCTATATCATTCATTTGGGTAACAACAAAAATTTATGTAGTTCTCTTTGGATTAAATGCTGTTTCCTTTGCAGGAGATAGTGGAGAGTGAGCTCTAGAACCAGAGTATCCGATTTCTTATCTGGCTCTATCATTTTTCCTGTTTTTGTAATCTTGGTTAAGTTCATGGCAAACTTTGCTTCAGTTTCTGTATTTGTAAAATGAAAATAATAATTACAGAAGCTCACATTTATTTTTTATATGGCACTTTTTATGATTTAAGGAGGTCCTTTATGTTATAATCCAGACAGTCCATAAAGATAAATAATGCCAGTTAGGATTAGGTATAGCTGCATAGCATATTAGAAAACAAAAGAACAATATAGGGTCTTATACAAGATAGAAGATTACTGCTCTTTCCCTTAAAGGAATTCCAGAAGTAGGCAGCCTGGGATTGATAATGGCTTCATGAATGTAAAGGAGGAAAGGGAGAGAAGAAAGATTTTTTTTTTTTTTTCCCCAGGAAGATTCCTCCCAGAAGTTGTGCTCAGAATGTGTGCATAATTTCATTGGCCAGAACTCAAATTCATGGCAAAGGAGTCTGGAAATGTCATTTCTTTCTGGATTGCCATGAATCCAGGGTTCTATTACTTAGAATCCAGGGTTCTATTACTTAGAAAGAAGAGGAGAATGGATATTGGCATCTGCTCCACCACAATATCAGTATGAATTTTTATGGCTCTGATTGAATTCATTTGGGTATACAGAGTCAAAGGAGTCTGAATCTGAATAAACCTTGTTCTTTGTCAGTAAGGGAGATTTCACTTTGAAGAGTCCATTAGTCTATTTGGCATAGGAATGTGCTTAAGAACATTTTGTTAAGGAAAAACACTATCTCTTCATTCATAGCTCATTAAACATTTTTGTCTGGGAGCAGCAATTTTCAGTAGACCTGGTTTATCAGTTGTCTTTCCTAATTGGATCCTAGTTTAGCTTCTCAGGGAGGTGAAAAGATAAAAATGAAGTACTGTTTGTCTTTTCTCAACTAATAGCGTGAAGACTGTAGACCTTCAATAAATCATAGCTACTTTATTATTATTTGATTAAATCATCTTCAGTGCCCCTTCCAGTTTAAAAATTGTCATTGGATTCTAGTCTTCCACTATTTTATTTCAGTAGTGACTGGTAATTTTGATAACATCTACTTTTTCCCCCCTAACTTTTGCTTTGTTTTAAATATGAACTTCTGTTATTGTTTTAAAATTCTAGTTCTCAATTTTGAACCATATGGACTTTCATTTTCTTCATCTGGCTTCACTGGACGACAGTCTCCTGCTGGCATTTCTCTTGGTTCAGATATATCTGGGAATAGTGCAGAGACTGGGCTGAAAGAGTAAGTTCTTTCTTGATAAAACTGAGAACATAGAGGAGTATTTAAATATTTTTAAATGTAGAAGGATTCCTGAAAGCTAAATTCTGCATAGCCTCTTGTTTCAGTTTTTCCTATATATTGCTTTCAAGGTGTTGATGTTGTACAAGAGAACTTTTATTTTATTTATTTATTTTTTAATGTTTTTTATTTATTTTTGAGAGAGCACAAGTGGGGTAGGGGCAGAGAGTGAGGGAGACACAGAATCTGAAGCAGGCGCTGTCAGCACAGAGCCTGATACAGGGCTCAAACTCTTGAACCGTGAGATTGTGACCTGAGCCAGAGTCAGACTCTCAACCGACTGAGCCACCCAAGTGCCCCTGTACAAGAGAACTTTTAAGAGAGTTTGCTTACCTTCAACACAGAATAGTGTACATAGGCTTTATACACAGTAATGATGTGTGTGTTATTACTGCATATTGTATGTGTATGTATGTATGTTTGTGTATTATACACACATTTATATATATATATATATGCACACATATGTATACACATACATTTGTTAAAGAAATATGTGAGAACTTACATACACAGGTGAATATGAGCATATTATTCTACATTCCTCATAATCTTCTTATAAACTGTTTTATTGGAAGATTGACAGAGAGATGAACATAAAATAAGATGACTGACTTCATTTAAGTACGTGTATACTTTGCTCAAAATGCTTTCAGAGCTTCTTACCAGCCACCTGGAGAATTGGTGAAGACATTTATCTAAATGTCTTATGTGGAGCCAAATCTTCAACCATTTTAAGTAGATTTTGGTTTTCGAAATATAATAAATTACTTTTAGAAATATGACTAAGTTAAAAAAGTGAGATAATATATATAAGGTGCCTCATAAAATGTAGTGCATGGTAAATGATAACTGCTCTTATTAATAGTGATTGTCATTGCCATAATTGTCATCCAAAAGTTGAGTTAACCAAATGAAATTAGTGATCTGTCTGGATAACTAGTCAATATATTGATGTGACATAAAGTAATGAAAATGGATTCCTTCTTTGTGAAGGAGCTTCCAAAAGATATAAAAAAAATTTTTTTTAATTTTATTCCAGTGTAGTTAATATACAGTGTTGTATTCGTTTCTGATGTACAGTATAGTGATTCAACACTCCATATACTATTCTGTGCTTATTAAAAAATGTTTTGAGTAATGGCCACTTTGTTGGAATAAATGCAATAAAATTTCAAAAGTGACAACTTTAAAAGATGAAATTTGAATTTTGAGCCCTCATATGTTCATTATGGAGTCAGTCAGCTTATTATATGTCCATTTTTGCATTTGTCAGTCTTCCAGCATGATGGTTATGAGAAGTACTTATCAAAAAAATGACACATAGATTATGAGGAATGTAGGGTGATATGCTGAATGAAATTCTCTTTCTTAGCCTCTTTTTCATTCTCTGTTGACACCCTTTTCTTTCCCAGACATTTAATTTTGGTATTCCAAGCATGGGGAGCAGATATGATTTGTGAGCATTTGATGGTAGTGGTGACAGCAGTTAAGTGCCCTGAACAGAGAATTGCGGGATAAGGGAAGGAGAGGATAGAAACCCTCCAAACCCAGGGAGGAAACAGTCTCTTTTACTTGCACAACAGGTGACAGCATCTGTTTAGTACTGAACTAAGATCTGGGAGACTTGACAAGGCCTTGTAAATCCTGTATATTTACATGTACTTCTTAGAGAAATGACATTTGGCAGAGCTGCTAAGGAATTATACACTTGCTGTTTTATCATGAAATGGGACATGAGGGATGAATTTTAAATTTCTTTCCCAGGAGGACTACAGCTCACACATCATTTCAGATTGGGAACCTGTATGGTAATTGACAAGGCTTTGGGAGGAGACAGTCACTCTTGTCCAATCTCTGGCAAGCTGAGAATAAAGTAGTAGAAAGCCCAGTTTATAATTTCTTACCTTAAGCCCTATTTGGGACTATCTCAAATGGGGATTTCTAGAGCTGAGTTAAAGTGTATCCCTAATCTTTTGAAGGTTGCTTGGCCAGAATTTACATCTTTGTTTGAACGATCTGATTAAAAACAATACAAAAGTATATATGCCACATAATATCATGAATTATATTATTGTTGTTAAAATCCAGGCAAAGATGATGCATGTTTTAAAACAATTCTTTTTCAGTAGGTTTCATATAAAGAAGCATATTTTGTGCTTTTATTCATTTTTCCTACTTTTTAGACTTTCGATATGTAATGCATGACAAAATTTATGTTGATAATAGGCATGTATGCAGATGAAATATGCAAGAAAATCTTTAAAGTAGTTTGAGGCTCCTTTTAGGCTTATTTTTCCTCCTCTATTTTGTCTGTTGTTGTGGATTGGATTCCCTGGCAAGTGCATTCCATGATGGAGTTTCGCATGCAGAATATTAAGGCAGTGCCCTTGTGATCAACACCTATGGAAAGAAGGAGAAAGAAGCAGGTTTGAGCAGAGGAGGAAGTTAAGATGCAATGCGGTGCCAACAGCAGCCTCTGATGATCCCATCAGGAGCTCTGAAGTTAGAGTGGCCCTTCTTCAGAGTTGACCTGAGTTGGACCCAAATGGGTGGCCAGGACTGTGGCCAGGACTTCTGTCCAACAGTCACTGGGTTTGGGCTTCCCTGGGAAGGGGTGTGATCTCAGGCGAGGTGACTCTTTGCATCCGAGGCAATCCTAGAGAGGACTGTACTCCCAACAGTTGGGGCAACAAGTCCTTTATTGAAGGATGATCTGTAGGGAGCATCCCAGGGTCTACCATACTTGCTTTTTGTTGTTGTTGTTGTTAAACTGATATTTAAATCATTTATTAGTAAAACTTGGAGAGTTGCCCTTTTTCCTTATTAATTAAAGGATATTTTTTGATAAATAGGGTTACAGAAACACTGGGAATTTATGAATCCCTTTGAGTTCCTGTTGTTGAGCATCCTAGAGATGGTTCCCATGACCACTTTTGGATCCGCTCTTGCAAAGACAGCCAGTTTTCTTCTAAGAGGTCTGGTGGATAAATAATAGCTTTATTTTTAAAAAAACTTTTTAGAAGGCTTTTTTGGTACATGAAAGAAAGGGAGAAATGAAGGTATTCATAAAAGGAAAATTTAGCAGTAAAATTCATTGTGGAGGATTGGACTAATTCCCCATAGGGCATTCTTTATTAACACTCAAATTTTCTTTCAGCCAATTACTATTTAATAGTATTAGTTCTTCACTCAGTATGAAGTGTGACCACCTGTCTATGTTTTTGGCATATATAGAAAATCAAATTGATCACGAGTCCAACAAATTAGAAAGGAATAATAACTTGTACAGATAATTCTGAGTTTTTCTTTTAGATTCATTTTATGATCTGTTTTGTAGTACAAATGTTAAAATGCTATTTTGGGCCATGACAGGCACGCTTAAATGATCCAAGAGCAAAGGAGACATAGTTCTTAAACAAAAACAATAAAGGTTAACTTTGGCTGTTTCAGCCTGTACTTGGTGATTATCTTAGTCAGTACAGAGTCACAGATGTAATAACTTTTGGGACAGCAGTAGGTGAGTCCAAACTCTAATCACGACTTTCAGTTCTTCCATCTCCAGTAAAAAGGCTCATAATCTTCATGCTTTTTCAAAAAAACCTTTTTTCTCTTACAGATCAAACCTCATTTCATTAAAAAAATTTTTTGGGGGGGTGCCTGGGTGGCTCAGTCAGCTGGGCGTCCGACTTTGGCTCAGCTCATGATCTCACACTCCATGAGTTCAAGCCCCGCATTGGGCTCTATACTGACACCTCAGAGCCTGGAGCCTGCTTTGGATTCTGTGTCTCTCTCCCTCTCTGCCCCTCCCCTGCTCATGCTCTCTCTCTGTCTCAAAAATAAAAAAACTAAAAAAAAATTTTTTTAAATGTTTATTTATTTTTGAGACAGAGCGCGCAAGCAGGGGAGGGGCAGAGAGAGAAGGAGACACAGAATCCGAAGCAGGCTCCAGGCTCTGAGCTGTTAGCACAGAGTCCAGTGCCGGGCTCAAACCCACGAACCTGTGAGGTCATGACCTGAGCTGAAGTTGGACGCTTAACCAACTAAGCCACCCAGGGCGCCCCAAACCTCATTCATTTTAATAAAATTACATTTATAATAGTTGACTATGTAGCTAGAGTTCACATTAAGAAAACTTTTTGGATTAAGTCAAAGGAGTGGATTTGAATGATTTGTTGGTTTTTTTTTTTTTTTGCTTTCAACAGGATTTTATTTAATGAATTTATTGGGTGGTTATAGCCAAGAAACTTATCAAGAGTCATTTCTGATCTTTAACTCATCAGAATTAAAGGTATTTTTGAAAAGTCAGTGGAGGAAAGGAGCTAATTTATAGTAGTTTTGATTTGGACAACTTATTCAAGCAATTAAGTGATCTGAAATTTTTAACTAAGTCTAGGGTTCTAGTGCCTTAAATCCTTTAGCTGGAGGGTGTGGGGACATTGGATGAAACTAAAATAACATCATGGGATCTAGGTTTTACTTCCTGACATAGAGAATATAATACGAAAGCTGTTTTTAAGAGGTCATGGCGGGGCGCCTGGGTGGCTCAGTCGGTTGGGCGTCCGACTTCAGCTCAGGTCACGATCTCATGGTCCGTGAGTTCGAGCCCCGCGTCGGGCTCTGGGCTGATGGCTCAGAGCCCGGAGCCTGTTTCCGATTCTGTGTCTCCCTCTCTCTGCCCCTCCCCCATTCATGCTCTGTCTCTCTCTGTCTCAAAAATAAAATAAACGTTAAAAAAAAAAAAAATTTTAAGAGGTCATGGCAATGATGTGTTTTTAAAAATGCCTCAAAAAAGTAAGTTATTTAAGCAGCAGTTATTTAAGTTGACTTGATTTCATTATTAATCTCCTTAGGACAAATAGCTTGAAGCTGGAAGGTATAAAGAAATTATGGGGGAAAGAGGGCTATCTTCCCAAGAAAGAAGGCAAAACTGGGGATGAAACTGAAGTTCCGCCTGTTCCTCAAGAAAGTATAATAATGGAGAATGTAGACCAAACTATAATTAAAAAGGATCAGTCTCAAGTCCTTACCCAATCTAAAGAGGAGAAAGAAAAGCAGCTGCTGGCATCATCATTATTTGTTGGGCTAGGAACGGAAAGTACAATCAATTTGGTAAGTAGTCTGTTATAGTCCTCTGAGAATCTTTGTCCCTGTCTTGTACAAAAAAACCGGGCTCTACGAAAGCTCTTGGCTGTCATCTATACTCACAGTGGAAAATGGCTTCCCTAGCTCCAGAGCCACCAGTGATACACTTTTTATATTTCTGAAAGAGAAATTCTAATTGGCTTAGCTTGAGTCAGGTGTTCTCTGTAGTCCAGTCAGCTGGGGCAAGGGTCAGGGTCCAAATAAAGTTACAAATATGACCATAGGTATTACTCCCATGGGTGGATAGGACAGTTCTCAGTGGGAAGTATTTTCGGTAATAATAGTTCAATAATACTGATATGTATTTGGGAAAAGTACTTCTCAAAATGGTATTTTTAATAGTAAAAGATAGGAATCAATTTAGATGTCTAACAGTAGGAGAGTGGGTACATAAATTATATTAGCTCAGAATATTACTCAGCCATTAAAAATGATAAATACTTCATTATAAAATAAAGAATACATGTGACATATTAAGCAAAAAACCAGAATATAAAGTTTTATTTATACTTTGTTTATAATTGTTAAGGAGATAAAAATGTATTGAGACTGAAAGGAATTACCCCAAAATGAAAATAATACTCAGGCATTATGATTATGATGATTTTCAAAACTTTTTATGCTGATATATTACTATCATAGGAAAAGAATGAAAACTCAGAGTGAAGGACAGGTGCTATTTTTGAGCATCTGAGAATTCCATATAATTGCCAATTTGGTGGACTGATGGACCTACCTGGTACAAAATAGTGATTAGAGCTACCTTTTCTTCAGTTTTACATCATTACAGTGCTTTCATCCTCCCTCTCTCCTGGTGGAATTTTCCTTCCATCCCTGTAATACTCTTTGCTTGTTTTCTCTCTCTTTTTAGACCCCATTTCTATCAGACTTGAGATCCCCTCCTAAGGAAAAAAAAATTCAATCTAAAAGTTATAAATAAGTAATGTATCTTAATGCTGTCTCAGTCAGCATTTGCAGTTCAGCAAAGTGACTTATCTTGGGTCTCTAAGATGTTTCAGCTGGCTGTGGGTATCAGTGAATGCCTGGCACTGAAGGGGCAAGTTCTCTGTGGTCACAGTGCGCCCAGGCTTATGGAACCCTGATTTGTGAACCCCGTAGCTGATGTCGAAGGATTTCTGCCCTTTCAACAACATGCAAAGCTTTCAGCTAAACAGTCTTTCTCAAGAGAACATTCATTGTGACAAATTCATTATCAGGCTTTTTTTTTGTGGTGCGCTTGAAATCAGAAATGTAAGGAGGGTGTTTTTCCTTTTAAGGTATGCTAAATCCTTTCTGGGTTAATTTTTTTACATAATCCACTCTGAGTATCAAGGCTTTTTGTTTTTCCTCATCTTTGCCTTTTATTTTGTATTCATTTTTGTTACTTTTTTAAGTTTTTATTTAAATTCTAGTTAGTTAACATAGTGTAATATTAGTTTCAGGTGTAGAATTTAGTGACTCGGCATTTGCTCAACACCTGGTGCTCATCACAACAAGAGCCCTCCTTAATGCCCATCACCTATTTAACCCATTCCCCCCCTCCACCTCCCCTCAGCAACCCTCAGTTTGTTCTCTATAGCCAAGAGTCTGTTTCTTGATTTTATTCTTTTACCTTCATTTTTTAAATGTTTATTTATTTTTGAGAGAGAGGGGAGGGACAGAGAGAGAGAGAAAGAGAATCCCAAGCAGGCCCCAAGCTGCCAGCGCAGAGCCTGATGTGGGGCTTGAACCGACAAGTTGTGAGGTCATGATCTGAGCTGAAACCAGGAGTTGGACACTTAACCAACTGAGCCACCTAGGCGCCCCTCTTTTACCTTCATTTTTAAAAGTCATTTTCTCTGGGGTAACAAATTCTAGGTTAACTTTGTTTTCTTTAAATGTTAACATTAACCAAGATGTCGCTCTAGTGTACTGTGGCTTGTGTAGCTTCTGATTAACAGCAGGATAGACACTATAGAAAAAAAAAAATATTAAGCATGCAGACAAAGTAGTAGAAACAACCCAAAATGAAGCACAGAAAAGAGAAAAAACAAATGAAAAAACTCAGAACATCAGTGACCTGAGTAACAATATTGAACAGTGTAATACACATCTAATTCGAGTCCCATGGTTACTTGGAAATGGAAGTCCTTCACCCACCCACTTTTTTCATTTTTGTGTTAGTAGAATTTTAGTTCTTGTTTGATGACTTCTGAATTGAACTATAGGAGACATCTGCTGAAAGCTGGAAGAGGTGTTGGGACTTGAGGGAGTGAGAGGGTATGGAAGAGGAACTAGAATTCTGCTTAGCTAGAATCATGTGAAGGGTGGCCACACCGTGTTAAAGCCCCTAGGAGGATGGAGATGTGGATTTAGAGTAGTGCCAGACTGCTGCCCTGATTCTAGACAACTTTGGGAGGCAAGGGGAATTGTGAGCTACCACTCCACTCTTCTTACATAGATTTGCAGACCACTCCCCAGGAGTGTTGGCTCAAGGATGGCAGATTTGCCATTCCTGTCACCAGAGTCAGTAGCAGACATCACTAGTCAATTATAAAATTCTTGCCTGCTGTATGTGTGTCAGTCATTGCCAGTTGGTTCTTGAGGTAAAATCAGTTTTTCTTCTCTGTTTATTGACTTGTGGGCCATGAAATCACGATTATCATAGACAACTGAACCAGAGTTTGAGCCATCCATGTATTTGAGGGTATCTTCTCTTCTACAGGACAACTCTGGAAACTCAAATAATGGCTGGGTTTCTCACTGTTCTTAATTTGTGCAATTCTGTACTCTAACATTCTGAAATCGATCAAGTTTTTAGAATTGTTCACCAATGACTTTTTGACTTTCTTTTTTTGATGTTATGTATATTTAATGAGAAATAAGATTTAGCTAATAGTTCAAAGTGAGGTAACTGTCATTATTTTAGGGTTTAACATTTTATTCATCTCTGATTCTTTTGTTAATCTATGCTTTATACATAGACTCTTAACAAATTAGTAAATTGTTCATTTGAAATTATAGAAAGATGTTTAAAACTCATGACTGGTAGAATGGGTTTTTTAGATATTGTTATATTTTATTTTTGCAGCTAGGAAAAGCAGATACTGTATCTCACAAGTTCAGAAGGAAATCAAAAGTCAAGGAAACCAAAAGTGGAGAAACAACCAGTGCTCAGAATATGCCCTGTTCTTACTTTAGTTCTTCGTCAGATGTGACTTACGAAGATGATTATTATTTGGATACTTTGCAGGATAGAGGAGACAAAGAATTAAATAAGTTTTCTCTCAACTCAGAACTTTTGGATTCTGAGTCACTCACAGAACTGCCCTCCGTTGAGAAACTCTCCAGTTGCACACTGTCTACACCTTCTTTGTTCACTGATGATATGGAAGGTCTTCACTCTCCTTCGTCCACTGCAGCCTCAGTTGCTAATGAAATCTCTTTAGCTACTTCTCTGTTGGAAGAAACTTCTGAACACATGCATTCAGATCTTGTGGAGGTCTGTAATAATGAAACCATATCAGTGTCTTCTTACAAAATTTGGAAAGATGACTGTTTACTGGTGGTCTGGTCAGTTTCTAATAAGAGTGGTTTGGAATTGAAAAGTGCTGACTTAGAAATTTCTTCTGCAGAAAATTTCAAGGTAAGACAATGAATGGTTCCTTATTTCTTTCTTAAAGGGGTAATGCTTACTTAGTGTTTCTGTTCTTCACTCTTCTGATGATTTATAAATTTCATCCACATCCTTTTCTCTTTAGCAAAAAGACCCAAAGGTGTGACAGGTTTTTTATTATTTTGAGTAAGGACGAATTATTCAAAAGAGGCAAGGAAACATAATAAAGATTTTCCAGCTATATTGGGGAAGGCCATAAATATAAATATATAAAGTGAGTTTGGACAGAGCACAGTAGTTAAGAATGTAGGCTCTTGGGACACCTGGGTGGCTCAGTCGGTTGGGCGTCTGACTTTGGCTCAGGTCATGTTCTCAGGGTTCATGGTTTGAGCCTCACGTCGGGCTCTGTGCTGACAGCTCAGAGCCTGGAGCCTGCTTCCTATTCTGTGTCTCCCTCTCTCTGGCCCTCCCCTGCTCACGCTCTGTCTTACTCTCTCTCTTTCAAAAATAAATAAACATTACAAAAAAAAGAATAAAAAAAAAAGAATGTAGACTCTTGACTCTGAATGCTTGGCTTTGAATCTTTCTTTTGTTACTTACTAGCTGTGTTACATGGTCAGGTTATGTAACTGCTTTGTGGCTTTCAGTTTCCTCACATTTAAAATGAAGATATTAATAGTGTCTGCCTTTACTGTGAGGAGTAAATGAGTTAATATCTGTAAAATGCTTACAGCAGTACCTAGCACTTGATAGGTGTTAGTGTGTTATTATTTTCAGTATGAATTTTGTGGTTTTTTGCTCCCTTTAAATGTCTCACAGAACTGCCATATTCATTCATTCTTCATTCTTGCCATAAACACTGAAGCAGAGTTCTCAATTTAGCAAAGCAGAACATCAAGGAGTAAGAATATTGAAGGATAATATTGTATACTGTCTGCTCTCTTTTTCTTTCATTGATTTATGTTGAGTGCTTGGGCATCAATTCTATTTCTTCCCTAGAGAATTGCCATTTTGATATTACGTTATTGTATGGATGTCCTTGCTGGAGTTATGAGACTTGACCAGTAGATAGTTATTTCACAACACTGACCAATTTCTTCTGTGAGCTAAAATGTGTTGAATGGGATATTACCTGAGCCACTGACCAGGGCAGAAGTTCTGACTGTAGGTGTTCATTAGGACCACCTATGGAACTTAAAGCAACAAAACAAAACAAAACAAAATCTAATTCAGTTGCTTGGGCTCGACTCCCCATAGGTTGAGTAAGGGTGTACTGTAGCTTGAGAAAAGAAGGTGTGTGTGTGTGTGTGTGTGTGTGTGTGTGTGTGTGTGTTGGTTGTGGTGTTTTTGGGTTTTGTTTTGTTTTGTTTTTTAACTCTCCTAGTTTTAAACATCTGGTGCTAGTCAGGATTGAGAACCAAATAATCTTTTTGTTGTTGTTACTAAATTATATAGAGGTTTTCACTGCAATTTGTCACATAACTTTTACCTGTATACTGTATTAATTATCTGTGCTAGTGAATTTTTCTCAAGTGAAGTTGTTAGTCATTTTTATACTGTAGTTTGTTATTAACATCTCACAATAGTATGCTTTTAAATTCAATTAAATAGAAAATTGGCATTCATATAATAGTCTGTATTGATCCTTTCTTCAATACTTTTATTACTTTTGTTTACAGATCACTGAGCAACCTGGATGCTGCTTGCCTGTAATAGAAACAGAAAGCATCAAAACCTTTCAATATAGTGTACAGATGGAGAAACCTTTTACAGAAGGGAATCTTTTTGGTTTTATAAATTATCAGATGATGGATACTCATTCTGTTCAGCTTGAATTTTCTGTAAACTTATCACTATTAGATTTCATTAGGTAAATATTTTCTGGAATGTTAATTCAAGTTACTCATTCAGCAAATATTTATTAGGCCTTTTCTCTGGACAGAAGCACTGCACTAGGTGCTGCAGAGTAAAATAATTCAAAGCTAGATACAGTCCCTACCTTTAGGGAGAGTCCAGTCTAGGGAAGAGACATTGAACAATCACATAAATGCATAAATAATTTTGAATTGTGCTTTGAATAGAAAGTAAATGGTACAATGAGTGATTATAATATGGGACCTGATTTACATTGGGGTTGATTAGTAATTTTGGAAAACTTCTGAGAGAAAGTAATATTAAAGTAATGTTTAAATTGAAATAACTTCAAAGATTCCAGGTGGCTTCTTTTTAAAGCTTTTAAAGTTTCTCTCATTTATATTTCATTTATTTGATTAATTCTTTCATAAAATCTGTTTATTAAGCTTTAGAGATCTGCAAGAAAATTACTGAAGGTTATTAAACTTTAATTAGAGATATAGTATTTAGCATTATATAAGGCACTAAGCCGTGTTACCAAAATAATTGAAAACAAATTCTTCTTTTTTCTGTTCTCATTTGGTTTTATAGATATATTGTACTGTATGCAAATATTTTTTTTAAATGAAGGCTGCCTGAACCAAAAATGCAGAATGCCAATAAATATCTGTAAAAAATTTTTAACCTTCACACATTCACTTGTGTTACACTGCTGTAATTTTTGCCTACTCTTTACAAGCTTTTAGTAAGAACGTGTCTCTCAGTCTGTCAAAGAGTTTTCATGGCCTTGGTGATGTAGGAGATAGAATCCAGCCTTCCAAAAACTTATACTCTCTGACTAAAAAGGTATATCCCATGGTGAGCATTAGTAACCTGAAGCAGCACAATATGTATAATTAACAGTTCTTCTGTGTGTATTAATAAAATCCTATGTATGTTTTAAAAATATTTTCCCCATTATAAAATCAGTGCATAATTATTACAAAAATTCAAATGCTATGGAAAAGTATAAGTAAAATATAAAAGTTCCTTGTAATTCTACCCCCAGAGACCCAGTGTTAACTATTTGATCTTCAGTCTCATGAACCATTTTCAAAAATACATTTGTTAAAATCCTTTCCTTGGTCTGAGTTATGTAAGGTGCTAGATCTTCATATTTATACTCTGTACATGATGTTAATAGTGTCTTATTGTCCCCAAATTCAAAGTATATTTATATTTGAGTGATTCATCAAATTACTTGGTAAAAAATTTTTTAACTTGGTAAAATTTTGCCGAAATGACTAATGCTCAGAAAAAGAACTGAGTGATTTATTGGAAAGACATTGACACTTTAATAAAATCTTCTTTTAGTATTTCCTAAGTTTGGAGGTTGATGGTAAGCATTCTAATTCTAATCATAGTTTAAAAACATAAATTTTGTGGGGCCCAGATTTACAATGATTATGTTTTATTCCCATGAGTCATTTGAAATGTATTTGTTTAGAATTAATTTCATTCTTTTGGACATATCTAATTTTAAAAATTGTTTTCAGACCGTTGAAAATCTCAACTGAAAACTTTGGCAAACTCTGGTTATCCTTCGCAAATGATGTGAAGCAAAATGTAAAAATGTCAGAATCTCAAGCTGCTCTGCCTTCTGCCCTGAAGACCCTGCAACAGAAACTAAGACTTCATGTTGTTGAAATTATAGGTTCGTAGAGTTATGAAAAGGCAATTTTGTGTTTATGGAGGCTTTCTCACAGAACACAAATCAACTTTTACAAGTATCAGATTTCTTAGAGCTATTATTTCCTGTTACGAATACCTTTCAAATGAGTGTGTTGTTCAGACTTTATTAAAGAATTTTTTGTGTGGTAAAGTATAACAGGATTTACCATTTTAACCCAGTTTTAACTGTATAGTTTATTGGCATTAAGTGCATTCATGTTGTGCAACCATTGCCACCATCACTTCCATAACTCTTTCCTCTTGCCTGACTAAAACTCTGTGCCCTTTAAACACTAACTCCTCATTCCCCCTTCCTCTCCAGCTCCTGACCACCACCATTCTTATTTCTGTCTCTCTGAATTCAACTACTGTAGGGATCTCATATAAGCAGAATCATGCAATATTTGTCCTTTTGTGACTAGCTTATTTCACTTAGCATAATGTCTTCAAGGTTCATTCGTGTGTAGCATATGTCAAAATTTCCTTCCTTTTTAAGCCTGAATACTATTCCTTATATGAATATACCACATTTTGTTCATCTATTCATCTGTCGATGGACACTTGGGTTGCTTCCACCTTTTGGCTATTATGAAAAATGATGCTCTGAGTGTGGGTGTACACATACCTGTGTTTGAGTCCCTGCTTTCAGTTCTTCTGGTTATATATGCAGAAGTAGAATTTCTGGATTATATGGTAATTTTTGTTCAATTTTTGGGGAAACTGCCGTATTATTTTCTACAGCATCTGTACCATTTATATTCCTACCAGCAGTGCACAAAGGTTCCAGTTTCTCCACATCCTCACCAACAGTTGTTATATGTATATGAGTGTGTGTGTGTGTGTGTGTGTGTGTGTGTGTGTGTGTGTGTGTGTCTTACAGGATTAGTAGCTCCTTGTGATTTTAATTTGCAGTTCCTTACTGATCAGTGATGTTGAATATCTTTTCACGTGCTTCTTGGTCATTTGTGTATCTTGGAGAAATGTCTGAGTCCTTTTGTCTTAAAGAATTTTCAATTTATGTTTTCTTGTAGGCAATGAAGGGCTTTTGGCCTGTCAGCTACTCCCATCCATCCCCTGCTTGCTGCATTTTCGAGTTCATGGTGACGTATTAGCCCTGTGGTTCAGATCCTCCTGCTCTACTCTTCCTGACTATTTACTGTATCAGTGTCAAAAGGTAGTGGAGGGATCCTAGCAGAAGCTCTGCTTTTATTTTACTCCATCAAAATAAATGGTTTACATAGATAAACTTATTTACCAAAGTAAAAAGAACTCCTGGTACTTCTAATGAAAACGGGGATTATTACAAGCTGTGGTTTTATGTGTTTTCTTTATGAATCCTGATATCCTGATCAAGAAAGATCCCTAAGAAACTGTATCCTTAACCTTTTACTCAGGATTGTACAGTATGTTTGGGTCTCACAAAAGTGACCTGAACTAATGTTATAAACTGCTAATGATTTATATGTCACTTAGTGTAGAGGGACTGAAAATATTTATTTTGTTATAAATAATTTTATAGCAAATTTACTCTAGTGCTAGCTGATTTGTAGTAAAGCCAAGTCTCCATTCTCTGCATTAATGGTGGGGGAGTCGGGGGGAGACATGGCATTGATCATCCCAAACCTAATTTGTATTTGGCTTTGGAATGCAGTGTAAGCTTTTCGATAGGGAAGTCATTACTTTCAATTATGTTTTGCTTGGATCAGTGTTGAAATAAATTGGCACAGCACACACTAACAGTTTAGGAGATCCATGAGCATGCTGGATATCGGGGGGATTCAATCTGTGATATAGTTTTTATTGTAGATAACTTGTTACACATAATTGCAGATAATTCAGCTACAGAATTTGTCCATTTTCCACTTGAACTTATTTTTAAAATTCAAAATGAATCCTTATTTTAAATGTATTCTTATTTTAAAAACCCAGAGCCATTTACAAAATATTGTCATATAAAAACATAACCCATAAGAGGACAGAATACTAAAACAGATATAAAAGGACTTTGTAGTTATGGCAACTATCTTAGTTACCATTTAGGTCCATTTAGGTCCTTTTGACAAACTAAATTTTGTGAGTATAAATGGAAAAACCATCTTTCCTGGCTTTTGAATCTGCTAATACTCAATGGATACAACCACAACAGTGACTGCTTAAGTATACTGTACAGATTCTTCAGTAAGATACATCATTTTCATGTTGTAATTGTGCCTTTATGGCCTATGTCAGAATTCTTGTCAGTGAAAGAAGAAGTTAGGCCTACTATGACCAATGGACCACAATCTTGAGATTGTACATTAAAGTTAAAAACTGAAATAGTAAGTATTTTATAAAATCTTATGGTGCTGTGGAAAATATTTATTATTTCACTTTTTCTGGCACTTCACCATGGAGACTGTTCAGGTAATACAGTTTTAAGTCATTGCAGTTAATACTCTGGTTAATTGGTACTGTTTATCACCTACGTGTGGAATTCTGGTTTAAATTATCTCATTAATCATAACCGATAAAGATACTAAAGGGATTCCCTAGAGCTGTTAGGTTTTATTACTTTTTTGTGTCTAGCATTTTTCTCCCTAAAAACAAAAGCACTGTTTTTAAAAACTAATTTTAAAGTTACCCATTTTTAAAAATGTCACTTCTTGTTAATTTCATGTTTTTAAAAACATACAGTAAAACCTTGCTATGAAAGCAATGATAAATGACTAGAATTTCCTGAGTAGGTTTCACTTTTGAATAGAAGGTCAGATTCATCTTTATGCTCCCAGCAGCGTCATGTGAAGAGAATGCGCTCTCTTGGATGTGGTGGACACTGGTAGCTAGACTTACCAGCTTCCTCTTTATTTCTGCCTCTGTCAACAGCACCCCTCTTCCCCAACCCCCGATTCTGCTGTTACTCTGACAAAAAATTAGGAAGTACCCTCTCACTTTGTAGAGGAATACAGTATGTGGCAAAGGAGGTGCTCCATTTTTTTGTGTGTCCTTACTTCTGTGTGTGTGCATGATCACCAAGGCTAGGCTGAGTGTAGCGCAGTGTGTGTAAGGTGCCCAGCAAGCAGATGGATGACTATCTAGGAGAGATTACAATGGGCTACTCTGTTGCTTTGTTAAAAGGTTGGTCGTGAATGGCAACAGCAGTTGTTATTAACATGGCTTGGCCAACAGAGCTGTCTGATGGTGGGAGATGTGTAATGGTAGGTTAGGGCCGGGAGCATCATTTTAGCTTGTCAAAGGGAACATAGTGTCACTTTTGTTCTTTCTGAATCCACTAAATAAAAAGTAGAGTAATGGAGTTTCCACTGAAACATTTAGTAGAATGTTTACAATTTTTATATTTTTATGGCTTTAAAACAACAGTAGGAAAGAGTAAATTTTAAAGAACTTCGGAGCAGTGTGTATCTGCCTAAATTAATTCAGTGTTTTAAGTTCTAAATCAGGCATCACCAACCTTTTTTGCATTGCAGGAAGACGTGACTGTAAAGTAGGGAGCATGATTTTTGTGGGCAGATAATCCTCTTTACCTTACAGTCATGGTTTAAAGTGAAGGGGCAACATCTGGAGTAGAGCTGTGGTGGGGATGCTCAGCGTGTGAGTTCTGTGCCAGGCACCTTCACTGAGAGTGCAGGTGGCGGCAGGTGTGACTCTGGGGGAGAATAAAGGGCAGACGGCAAAACCTTAAGAGCAGGTGAATGAAGAAGGATCAGGCTCCCGCCAGAGTAGTCCCTGTGGAGGCGGGCGGATCAGGCTCAAGGGAAAGTGGGGCCCTGAGTAAGGGTACTTCTGAAGAGAGGGCAGATGGAAGGTGAGCAGTTACCAAGTGCTAATGTGCCAAGTGTGTCCGCATGTTCTTTGCAGAGGGGCACTATTTAAATAGTAACCTGCTATCCTCTACCAAAAAACAGTTGTGCTGAAAATGCAGTATTGTATTTTTTCCCTTATTTTGTTTCATGTCAGTAATATTGTAAAATATTGAGTTCTTTGTCTTCTTTTTTATGGATGAATGTGATCTTTGTCTCATGATTGTGAGCCACTGCAAGTGCACTGAACCTATTCACAAGTCTTTAAGGTGTTTTGCTGTGTTAAAATTTTAGAGGGAAAAATGCAAGTGAGAATAACAACCTAATAGGCATTAATGACTTTATTTTGGAGTTGAATTCTGTAATTTGAAAAACAATTCGGCTAAATATGTAATAAATACAAAGTGATCTATATTGTTCTTTGGTCTGTATATTTTTTATTATCTAAATAGCTAATAAGTAATCCTATTCAGTAATTTGATAGGGTTGGTGAAAAGGAGCAGAAGCAACTGGAATGAGATGAAAAGAGTGATTTACTCATTTCAGTCCCTCGAAGAATCTGGCCTAATTGGTTAAAAGTAAAGATACTGCTGTTTCTGTGTGATGTTCAAAGAGAACTTTGTGGGCTTCAGGCATGGATTCGTTCTCAGGTGTGTGTCCATATCCCCTAGGTCAGCTTATCCTAGCCTGACCAGAGCATTCAGAGCAGTGCTTTCTTTCCACGATGCCCTCTCCGTACAGCCGCCTTAAGATGCAAGAAACACAGTAAGTCGAAAGGTGATTTAGTGAGTCTCTGTCTCTACGTGTGTATCCTAAAACACAAAGCTAGATCAGAAATGGCATTTAAATCTCACTGACTTATGCCTACTATTGGCTATAATGTGTGGCAGGCAAGAAGTTCTGAGACTTGAAGCCCCATCTTTGGGACACTGAAGGTAAAGGAGGTTTAAATGCACCACACCCACTGCAGTAATTGACAAGAAGGGACTCCTCAAGGGAGGGATGGCCTGCTGCCAAACCTGGTAGTCAAAGTTAATGATTGTATGAAAGTTACTTGTTTATGTGTGTACATAATGAAAGACTATGAGCTTTTTATGGTTAAGAACCATGCATATATTCTATTCTGTGTTCCTTTGCCTGATGCACAATATAGGCATTCAGTAATAGGGACTCAGCCTACTGAATGAATGACTAAAAAGACTTGTCCCATCAAAGTAAATAATCTGAGACCAGGTAATATCTAGGGATTGACTTTAGCAATCCTGTGGCTCTCCTAGAAGTAAAGAAAAGTGATCAGATGTAGTTTATAGATATAAGTTAGCAGAAAGGGGTTTTGGTGAAAATAGCTTGTGCCAATTTCTACCTAGTGGAAGAGAGGAAGCATGACTGCTTGAAGAGACCTTTACCAGCCTGGAGGTTAAGTCCTGTGAGAAGTTGCTATGCCATTTAAGAGATCTCTCTGCAGATACAGTGCGATTACAGATAGATACTATGACTTGGAGGAGGAGGACGTTTCTGCGTTATGGCAGATGTTCATGAAGTTTTAGTGATCTAAAAGAACTGGTTTTAGGACAGAAAGCAGTGGACATTTGATCAGTGAAGTTAATGATAGCTAATGAATGTGATAAGGCAGAGTTACTAGCTAAGCTAGCATTACATGTTTCTTCAGAAGAGTGAGCACTGTGATAGTGGGAGGGACAGCTATAAATTAATAAGGCCGACAGCATCAGGAAAGTTGGGAAAGAACAGTTCTGAATAAAGTAGCAGGAAGCAGAATTACTTAAAAGGAAATGTGTTTCCTATGCATCATGTGGGAAACTTTATGGTAGGTGCATGGATCCAAGACAGGATGGTACCCAAAAGATGGGTCCAGAGAACCCTGAGAACTTAAAGATTGTGAGTTGGATACAGGGAGGATGGGCTTGGGCATGGGGGAGAGACAGATGATGTCAAACACCGTGAGTTTTCTGGAGCATCTGTAATGCTGCAAATGTAGTGAGTTCTTCTAAGTGGTTGCAACTAGATTGCGGGCTTCTTTCCAAGAGAAGAGTCAATTTTCTTTAGTTATTTTAAACTATTTTTATAAGTGGATGAGTACTTTCCTTCCCCAAAACATATTGCAGATACCACTAAATAGGTGGCCTTAGGAAGTTTTTCCCTAATGAGGTCTGGCAGGACATGTGCTAAATGGATGGAGACTAGAGCTCAGAGATTATTTTTTGTATTTCAGTGAGAGAAAAGTACTTGGAAATCTGTTTAATTGTACAACTCCATCCTTTATGTTGTGTGACATGTAGGAAGTAACAGAAGCAAGGTGTGATATATTCTTAGGGAGAGGTGTTTGGTCTGAATTGCTACTGTATAATTTAATGAAGTTGAGGGCAAAACCGGTGACTGGAACAAGCTGGTCTCCAATGATGATCAAGGTATAAGACCTGATAGATCAAGGTTAAGAATTTATTTTTTCATCTTAGTTGACTGATTAATAGTTGCTGGGGTTAAACAGAAGAGTTACGGTGACCTGTAGGAAAAACGAAATGATTTGGACCCAAATATTGGACCAGTCTTCATCCACAGAAGTGATAAGTGTCTTTTGTTATTCATAAAAAGCCTTTTTAAGCACATCCGAGTTCATGCTCATCAAGTGACTTACAGTGGCGTCGCTACAGAGCCTCAGGACGGGGTTGGTCACCAGAAAGACCCAAGTTGGAACTTTCAGCCCCACTCACCTACCTCTGGGAAGGGGAAAGGGAGGGGTAGGGTAGCTGGAGATTAAGTTCTAGAAAAACTCTTGAGTAGGATTCATGAACTTCCATGTGGGTGAGGCATCCCATTTCCATGGGGACAGAAGTTCCTGTGCTCAGGACCCTTTCAGACTTTGCCTGATGTACCTCTTCATCTGGATGTTCTTGAAGTGTGGCCAGTCAGAATTGAGATGTGTTTTCAGTATAAAATTGAAATGTGTTTTAAGTATAAATATTGGATTTCAAAGACTTCATGCAAAAGTAAAATACTACTATATATTAAGAATATTGAAATTGCATTTTAGATATATTAAACCAAATAAAGTGGATTATCAAAATTAATTTTACCTGTTTCTTTTTAATATGGCTACTAGAAAATTTAAACTTCATACATGATTACATTATGTTTCTATTGGATAGTGCTGTCATAGATCTAACTTTCAACTAAGATCTCAATTTATAGTCCTATAAAGGCCAAATCTAGAAAAAACAATCCGTGATTATTCTATCCCTTGCTTGCTGCTAATTCTGATATTAAATCCATTATTCTTAAACTTTAATGGCAATTCAGAGAGAATTATATCTTCTTAAAATGGAGAATTTTCCTCTACTTCTGGAAAAATTTGATTATTCTTGTCTTTGTCTCCTTCCTATGTCTAATTCATCTTTGTCTAAACTGCTATTAATGTGTTCAATTCATACATAATATTTTTTAATCTCCAGAAGTTCCATTGGATCTTTTTTTATATCTTTAATTTCTTTCTTCACCATGGTCATGGTTTTTTTTTTTTTTTTTTTTTTTTTTTTCCAACACGGAGTATATATTTTAATAGCTGTTGTCATGTCCTTGGTGGCTTATTCTGGCATCTTTGTTATTTCTCTCTTTCTTTAAAATAAAAAAGATAGAGTGTGAACGGAGGTGTGGGGAAATAGGTTCTACTTACATAAATGGGTTAGAAAAAAGCTTAGGGCAGAAAGCTGCCACCATGGGGCAAAAGTGCCTGAGGTTAGCTATCGAGATGTTGTAATGAGATCAGGAGTAACTTGTTATATCACCTGTAGGAAATTACTTCCCATCTGACGCCAATATCACAAAGTCCACTTGCCCCCCCCCCCCCCCCCCGACCTTTTGCTTCTTACACACACAAGTTAATGATTAATATCTGATTGTTTTCTTTATGTTCAGCATGTGTGTAAGATCTTGTTTTCTTCACGTTCACCAGGTGGGTAATATCTCATGAGCTCAATAAATACAGAGACAAAGAGCCTGTTTGGGGCTCTTGTCTTCTCCCGGACATCAGCATCTCTTGTATTCAATTCTGTGTCTGCTGTCTTGCTGGACAAGAGAGAACTCCAGATTCATAGTCTGCGACACAAGGTAGAGGAGCAGAGGGGGCTAGAGCCAGAATCTTAAGCAGCCTCCATGCTTGGCGTGGAGCCTGACATAGGGCTCAATCCCACAATCCTGGGATCATGACCTGAGCTGAAATAAGAGTCAGATGCTCAGCTGACTGAGCCACCCAGGCTCCCCTCTTTGTTTGTTTCTACTGATTGCATTTTCTCTGGTTATTGGTCATATTTTGCTGCCTTTTTGTGTGCTTGGTAATGTTTTACTAGAGTTTTACCTTATTGGGTGCCAGATTTTACTTTATTTTCTAAATAGTGTTGGAGTTTCTTCTGGTGCATAGTAAAGTTGCTTGGTATCAGATTGATCCTTTCAACACTGTGTTTAAGATTTCTTTTTCAGTTTTTACTTTAGAAGGGGAGAGAAGGGCAGAGGGAAAGAGAATCTTAAGCAGGGTCCATGCTCAGCATGGAGCCCCATGTGGGGCTTTATCCCAGGACCGTGGAATCATGACGTGAGCTGAAATAAAGAATCGATCACTCAATCGACTGAGTCATCCAGCCACCCCTTCACTTGCCTTTAAGTTATATTAGGCTGAGTACAGAGCAGTGTCTTTAGGGTTAATTTATCCCGATTAAGGCAACACCCTTCCAAGGATACTACCTCTATCTCATGAGGGCACTTTGGTAAAAACAAACTATTTCCATCTCTAATTCTAGCCATGTTGGCCTTCTTGATCTCTTAGGGCTTCTTCTTCCTTATCCTGTGCCCTGGAAACTGCCTTCAGGCAGTAAGCTGGGACAGTCCCAGGGCTTGCCTTATTCTTTTCCCTTCTCTTGGGGAAATCAGTCTTGTGCTGGTTGTTTTTCTATTTCTAAAAATCATGATTTCATATATTCTCCCCAGTTTCCTAGTTATTTAAGGCAGGAGGCTAAATCTCGTCCTTGTTGCTTTTGGTCAGAAGAGGTGGTACCTTAATTAGGTTTTAATTTCATGAAGGATATGTTCCTACCCTATTCTAAGAATTCCTGAGGCATTTGATCAAATTTAGTATAGAATTTGGAAGGAAGAAGCATGTTTCATTCTGTGTAGACACGGAACCAGAACACTCCTCTGTATGTTTTAGGTTTGGCCAGGTTATTAAAGATAGTGTACCTACAATTAGGGGATGTGATTAGCATTAAGAGGAAGAGCCCCTTATTGTGGCCACTAAGTGTTGGTCAAGAAGGTAGAGTGGAGTAGAAGAGGATCTTAAATCTTGCCATCATTGTGAAGCCTCTGAAGACTTGTCAACAGACCTAGCCAGACAGGTCAGGAGGGCACCAGCCTTGACCTCTGCCTGGAGCAGCCCCAGGCAGAGAGCTCAGTGGTAGGCCAGCCTGAGCTGAACTCGCCCCATCCCTGGGAGTGGTATTTGGGAATGTTCTTTGTGGGAGAATACTGTAGACTTGGAACTGCTAGTTTGTGCATAATAGTAGGGTTTTTGGGCGGAGGGTGGGTAGAGGAGATGGTTGTTTCTGTGGACATTGAACTTATAAATGAAAATGTCAGTTCATAGGCTCTCCAACAGAGTCGCCTTTCCCAATCTCTTCCTTGGATTTCAGGGGCCTCAGTCAGTGAAGTAGGACATCCCTCAAGAGTTGTCCCTGTAATGCCATGTATCTTATCAGTACTGGCATTTTTCTTTGTTAGACATACATTTTTTTTTTTTTTTAATGAAGTGATTCTCAACTAAATTATTTCTTGGTTTAAGAAGTACTATTACTTGTCTGAGTGTCTTTTGTTGAAGTTAGCTACAGAGTCGTTGAAAGTGGGTCCTTTGTGCACAGAAGATCAGGAATGGTACTTGCCATCACTTTTCTAAGATCAGGACAGATGTTGCAATGTGTCACATCACTCCTGCCTCTGGACTCAAGACTTAGCTTCAGAATCCTTCCTACATAGCACTTCAGGCATCTACTACTAGTAAATCTGAGTTGCTACTCAAAATTAAGTCTATTTGTCCTCTCTATCTTAAGTAGTATGTAGTTTACAATAACCTCCTTTACATTAGGGGATTCCTAGCTTGTAGACTACAAGTGCCTCTCAGCTTTATCTCATCATATGATTTATCGCCTATCCATAGTGACTGTCTACTCCCAATTTAAATCCAAAAGGCCTCCAAGGAAAAGTAATTTGCCATCACAACAGCAAGGCCACCTTTATTGAGCACCACTGGGTCAGATTCCAAACAATATTATAGTCTCCCAAACCCCTGTTTGTATTTTCCTATTTTCTGATGATGAAACTGAGGCTCAGAGAGCTGAAGTGACTTGCCTGAGGTCCCAAAGATACCTAGCAGTAGATCTAGGACTTGAGGGATTTTATGATTGCCCTTGAATGTCCTCTGCCTATTTTATTTCCTTTTTCCTTTTTTTCTTCCACACCTTGTGGCTTTGGTGAGGAGCAGCTGGCCCCTTGGGAGTTCTGCCAATTACAGGATGCCAGAACTTCTGTGAGCAGATTGACAAGCCTTCACAGGGTGGGATTTTATCTTACTGGGGAGAGAGACATATTTTGCTTTTTCTTTTCTTGATTACTTATAGATTTGAAGCCATTCTGAATGTTGGAAGTCCACCTAGTCGAAAGAAAATGGAGGAATTACAGTAATTTTTTTTTTTTTTTTTGTAATTTGGCAATTAGGTCGGTAAATTAAATAATGTTGTGATTATCTTCTTTAATTGAAGCAGGTAACTATAAAGCCAAAGGAAAACGATTTTCAACAAGTCAACCATTGATGACTGGTACTGTTTTTATAGTTTTGTATTGGAAAACACTCATCACAGAAGATAAGTGATAAGCAGATTAATCCAGCATACACATACAGATACAGAGGTACATATATCATTATTTAATTAAATAAACATGTTTGAAATTAACAATTTTATTTATATATGAAAGATCTTTTTCAAAATTATTTCAGCTACACTAACTTTTGAGGAGGACCCCCTGAGTATAGTTTCTCAGCCGATGTGCCCTGGTTACTCCCAGCACGGCATGGTGTAGAATCATAAGACCGCCAGCTCCTGTCTGCAGTGCTGGGAGCCAGCCTAGGGTTGCAGGACCAGAGTTCAGGCGGTGCGAGTCTAGGGACACAGGGGATGGACCAGCTGACTGAAGCCTAATGTGAGGCTTTACTAGCTGGTCCAGGAGGGCGCAGCTGCCAGTCCTGAAGCACAGAGAGGAGAGGGGGCAAGCCCGATCATCATGCGAGGCTTCCCACGGTTCTCCCCACACCCCACATTCTCTAGCAACACTATCCCTGAAGGACCAGGGCTGCAGAACAGAGAACAGTGTTGACCAAAAGTGGTGCTCTTTCCTCCTTTGCTTTTTTTCCTTCCTTTCTTTTATAGGTCAGTCATGGTGCTAGGTCCTGGAAAATGAGATCGGGTCCTTGCCCTTGGGGAGTTCTCGATTTGGGGAACGATCTGGAAGGCAGAGTGCAGTGAGGGTGTGGACACGGGTATCTTCAGGAGCCTGCAAGGTGTTCAGAAGGGACCTTCTCCCAGTTAAGAGTGTGTAGTGTCTTGGTTCTCAGGGTACCAAGGAGCTATTGCCTGTTAATCTGGATTATTATTGTTTTAGTTTATTTTTGAGAGAGAGAGAGAGAGAGAGAGAGAGAGAACACAAACAGAGGAGGGGCAGAGAGAATGGAGAGAGAGAATCCCAAGCAGGTTCCACGCTGTCAGCACAGAGCCAGATGCAGGGTTCGGAATTGCTGGGTCATGTGGTGACTCCATGTTGAACTTTTTGAGAAACTACCACACTGTTTCCCACAGTGGTCTCACCATTTTACATTCCCACCAGCAATGTGTGAGAGTCAAGGCAGCCCAGGATGGGACATGTGACAACCTAAGAAACCACTGTTTACCCGGGCAAGTGACAGTGACTGCACCCCCTTATATATGTAGCCCTGGCGGCCTCCGTCCAGGGTCAGCCTCCTCTTAAACAGCCATCCAGAAATTCCCCAGAGGGAAGAATAGTGTTAAACAAAATGACTACAGTGAGGGACTCTTCTAAAGCCCTAAAAGCTGCCATTACCCAAAATAGGCATCCAACACGTTCTTTTATGACTGCCATAAATACCAGCACTAGCAATATTATCTTCATATGAGTTGATTTCATAGCACTTTAGAAAGTTACACCATCATAAATAATCTATGAATATGTTATTTCATCTGCTCTCAGAATTTGCTCCAACAGAGCTCTGGCCAATTTTAGAAGTTTCCATGTAAATATATAAATAAAACGGTAAGAAGAACATGAAAATTGAACAAAACGAGGCCAAGTATCACATTTAATCCACAAATATTATGAAAGAATATGAAATTGTTTTATGGGTGGCTGAAGTAAGCCTGTTTGGTGGGGAGGAGATGATGTATGTTGCCACCAGTCCAAAAAGGAAGGATGCCTACTAGGGAAGCAAGCCTCTTTCTTTAGAGCCTCTTTTTCTCTGGTTAATGCTGTACCTCATCATAAATGATTTGGTGCTGTCCTGAAATACTAGACGCAGCACACTTATGTATGTATAAACTTATACTGACACTTTAAGAATAACAAAGGGGCCCCTGGGTGGCTCAGTTGGTTAAGCGTCTGACTCTTGATTTTGGCTCAGGTCATGATCTCACGGTTCATGGGTTTGAGCCCTGCATCAGGCTATGCGCTGGCAGTGTGGACTCTGCTTGGGTTCTCTCTCTCCCTGTCTCTCTGCCCCTCCATCTCTTAAATAAATAAACAGAAAAAATAGTTCTTAAAGTAACAGAAAACACTATTTTACAACACTTAATGCCCTGTGACACATCTGGAAGTGTGCCTTAAGAGAAAATTAATTCTAAAATGGAGTTGATTTCCATCAATTGTCACTAAAAGTTATTCAGGTGAAAATTAACAGTTTGGGCCTGACTCAATGAAGGTGTTAATTAAGAGCACCTTAATTATATGGATTATGGAAATGGGTTAACAATTACTGATCACTCCAATTTTCTGAAAACATATGATCTGTGTATTTTTCCTTCCTTGAGTCTGGAATTCTCTCCTGCTCTCCTTTCCCAGCTACTTGAGATGCTCTGGGGGAACTTAAAACTGTTGATTCCCGGATATTCTACAGGTTTGGTGCAGGCAGATTTCAGGCTGAGGAGGTTCAAGCCTAGTTCAGGACACACTAGGGAGCGTTTGGCTGCTGTTTGAATGTCCATGTTGTGTAGGTAGATTGGGGATAGAAGTTAAAACATCACTGCTTAGTGGTTTGTGGCAGCTCCTTTCTTCCAGACTTCCTGTCAAAGGCTCCAAGTGGACTCCATTTTATTTCCAGGAAGGTATGGAAGTGGATGTAGTAAGGGTATTGATTTGGAGAACACATGGGCTAAGAGGAATGCCTAGGTCTGGAAAACTTGGTTCTCCCTCCTCCTGTGGCTTCTGTTTATAAGGGCAGGAGATTTGGCTTTGGAGGGCGGGCATCTGCCATATTATCTGCTGCAGAAGTAAGCAGCAACTAGGGGGGTTGAAAAAACAATCTAATATACACTTTGGCATAAAAGAAACACAGTGCATTGCATATCTCACCAATTCTTTAAATTTCTTTATTTTTTTTTTGGTAATAGTGTAGTTCCAGGACCACTTTGGATAGTGAATACCAGGTGGCCAATCAATACCGTTTGTTTATTTTTTTATTTTTTATTTTATTTTTTTCAATCAATACCGTTTAAATGCCTCCAGCTACCGTTTAAATGCCTCCTGCTGGAGAGTTTTTCTCTTGTCTGGGTTTCAGTGGAAATTCAGCAATGTCTGGGCCCTTTTACAAAGCACAACTGGAGGTTACACAGAAAGAGGATGGAATTAGGAATAGTCACAAGTAAACACACCCAACAGGTAAGGGGTAGAGGGAAACACACCAAATATTCAGGAAGGTTTGAAGAAAAGTGAGGCACAGTGAGCTTTCTACAGAACCTGGTGGAACTCAAGGAACCATCTCTGAGATAAACACCCTTATTCAAATGCCACAGACACACTGTTTCCCTAAACAGAGAGACTTGAGGCCTAGCAGTTTTTATGTTGCAGCAAAAGATTTGGGTCAGAACCAAAGTTTTAAAGACTTTATTGAAGAAGTTCAAAGATTCATTGGCCAGCAGCCAAGTGTGGTCTGATTTGTTTGCATTTCCTCTGGGAACTTGCAGGCAAGTGAGGAATTGGCCAGCCACGACCGTGAGGGTCACCCACTCCCCTGTGGGTCTTTTCTTCCTGGCATTTATGATGTGGGGGAGGGGAGTTAGGAGGAAGCCATTCCCTACAAAGGCCCAGTTTCAGCAGTCCAGTCAAACTGCAGTCTCCCCTCACATCAATCTGGCAATAATTAGTCCACCAATGAGACCTGTATCATTCAGGGCAAGAGGCAACGGGATGAAGGGTGGGAAGTGAAATGTCACCATTCTTCTCCCAACTGGTAATGGGCAGAAGACCTGCTCCAGCCTCAGAAGCACCAAGCACGTGTGTTCACGGGTGGTTTTCCTTGTTCAGGCTCTTGGAAAGCTCAGCATCTACCAAGAATCTTTCAAATGTTCTTGTTGTTTGTGGCTTAGAGAGTTTTGGGACATTTGTCAACTGGATTGGACTTTGAAAAAAAAATGTTTTTTTCTGTGGTTTTGGGAATTTGAAAAGAAGGTGCTTGTGTCCCCCACATGGGTATACATATACGTACAGCATGAAGATCCCTCTCCTTTTCTTGGGATTTTGATCACATTGATAGAAAGTTGTGCAAAAATGTGAAAATGTGGGGCACCTGGGTGGCTGAGTTGGTTGAGTGACTGACTCTTGATTTCAGGTCAGGTCATGATCTCACGGTGGTGAGACAGAGCCCTGTGTTGGGCTCTGTACTGAGCATGGAGCCTGCTTAAGATTCTCTCTCCCTCTGCGCCTCCTCCACACTCTCTTTCTCTCTTAAAAAAAAAAAAAAAAAAAAAAGTGAAAAGATTCCTGATTGCAAAAAGATGAGGAGGAAGAGAAGTTAGTTTGGAAGAGCAGGGTCTTTGGTTGTCCTGGACTGATTTATCCAGGAGATTCATTGCTCAGCAGAATTCACAGCCTCATCAGTGGTCTTAACATCTATGCAGGTGGCGAAGCCTGAGAGCTGGAGGTCATACATATATAGGCATGATAGGGCACGGGGTGAATAAGCAGGAGACCCAAGAGTGAATGTGCCATTGAGGATGCTGGGAAGGTGGTGGAGCAGGAAGCACCAGCAAACCATCTCCCCAGCTAGACAACAATTGAGCTGGAAGAATCTGATCTATTTTAGAATCCCGGAGTCTATTGAATAAGCCCAGCTTGCAATTCCAGGGGAAGGTTTGGATGGTTAATTTTTGTTAATTTCAGCTCTTAGTAGAATAGCGGCTACTCTAAAGATTCTACAAAACACATACAAACAAAAAACAAAACAAAACACCTGTTAGAACTTATAGATGAATTCAGCAAAGTAGCTGGTTACAAAGTCAACACACAAAAGTCAGTTGCCTTTTCTTCTTCCTTTTTCTTTTCTTTTCTTTTCTTTTCTTTTCTTTTCTTTTCTTTTCTTTTTTCTCTTCTCTTCTCTTCTCTTCTCTTCTCTTCTCTTCTCTTCTCCTTTTGATTTCAAGTTTTTAGTTTAAATTCTAGTTAGTTAATATATATGGCCAAAATTGGTTTCAGGTAGAATCAGGTAGATTCATCGCTTACATATAACACCCAGTGCTCGTCATAACAAGTGCCCTCTTTAATACCCATCACCTATTTAACCCATCCCCACCCACCTCCCCTCCAGCAACTTCATCAAACTCAGTTTGCCCTCTATACTCAAGAGTATCTTGGGGAACCTGAGTGGCTCAGTCAGTTAAGCATCCCTTCGTTTCTGCTTAGGTCATGATCTCCTGGTTCATGAATTTGAGCCCCACACTCGGCTCTGTGCTGACAGGGCGGAACCTGCTTGGGATTCTCTCTCTTTCTCCCCCTCTGTCTTTGCCCTTCTCCTGCTCGTGCTCTCTCTCTCTCTCTCAATAAACAAACAAACAAACATAAAAGAAAAAAAAGTATCTTTATGGTTTGTCTCACTCTTTTTTTTTCCTTCCCCTATGTTCATCTGTTTGTTTCTTAAATTCTACATGTGGGTGAAATCATAGTTGCATTTCTGTACTCTAACAATGAACAATCTGAAAAGGAAGTTATGGAAACAACTCTGTTTACAGTAGCATCAAAAAAGAATAGGAATTAACGAGGTGAAAGACTGAAAAAAGACTACAATAAAGTGCTAATAAAATGAACTCAAAATGGTTAAAAGACCTAAATGTAAGACCTAAAACTATAAAATTCTTGGAAGAAACATAGGGCAAAAACTTCCAAGACATTGGATTTGGCAATGATGCATGGTATATGACATCAAAGGCATAGGCAACAAAAGAAGAAATAGACAACTAGATTTCATGAAAATTACAAAAAAAATTGTGCATCAGAAACACTGTCAACAGGGTAAAAAGGCAACCCACAGACTGGGAGAAAAATAATCGCAAATCATTTGATAAGAGATTAATACCCAGAATATGGAAAGAATTCCTAAAAACAATAGCAAAGTCAACCCAGTTCAAAAATGTGCAAAGGGCTTGAATAGACATTTCTTCAAAGATAAACAAATGGCCAATAAGCACATGAAGGATGCTCATCACTAATCACTAAGAAAATGCAGGCAAGGGGCACCTGGGTGGCTCAGTTGGTTGAGTGTCCAACTTCAGGTCATGATCTCACAGTTCATGAGTTCGAGCCCTGCATCGGGGTCTGTGCTGACAGCTCAGAGCCTGGAGCCTGCTTCAGATTCTGTGTGTGTGTCTCTCTCTCTCTGTTCCTCCCCTGCCCATGCTCTGTCTCTCAAAAATAAATAAACATTTAAAAAAATTAAAAGAAAGAAAATGCAAGTCAAAACCATCTCACACCCATTAAAATGGCTACTGTCAATACCTGCGCCCCCCACCCCCTGAAAATAACAAATGTTAGTGAGGATATGGAGAAACTGTAACCCTTGTGCACTGTTGGTGGGCATGTAAAATGGTACAGCGGCTGTGGAAAACAGAATAGTAGTTCTTCAAAAAATAAAAAATAGAATTACCATAAGATCCAGCAATTCCACTTTTGGGTGTAAATCCGAAATAATTGAAAGCAGGTCTCAAAGAGGTATTTGTACCCATGTTCACAATATTATTCACAATAGCTAAAATGTGGAAGCAACCAAGTGTCCATGGATGAATGAACAGATAAGCAAAATGTGGTATATAGATATACGATGGAATATTATTCAGCCTTAAAAGGGGAGAAAATTCTAATACATGCTACAACATGGATACATCTTGAGGACACTATGCTAACTGAAAGAAGTCACAAAAAAACAAATACTATGTGATTCCATTTATTTGAGATACTTAGTCAACATCAAAGAGACAGAAAGTAGAATGGTGCTTGCCAAGGACCGGGGGAGGGGGAATGGGGAGCTATTGTTTAATGGGTATAAAGTTTCAGCTTTACAAGGTGAAAAGTGTTCTGTAGATGGATTGGGGTGATGGTTGTACAACAATGTGAATATACTTAATATCACTGAGCTGTACACTTAAAAATGGTAAAGATGGTAAGTTTTATGTGTATTTTATAACAGTAAAAACATTGAGGGAAAAAAGTGAATTTGGCTGCCATGGTGTGGAGAAGCAAGAGGGAAACATACTTTGAATTCTCTGCCCCTGACAGATAATGATGAGGGAAGGGGCCTCCATCTATGTAAGATGGAGGGAAGCAGCCCATTGATTTCAATGAAATCAGTTTCATTAATTGAATTTGGGGAATAATCAGGGTATGGCCTCATAATCTGAACCAACATCTGGTTTGGTCTCTCCAAAAATGAGTTGCCATTGTCAGATCAGAGGCAAGAAGTCTGGGGTGAGCCCTCGCTTTTGTAGGGCCTTACTCAACCCCAGCTAGGAAGTGCCTGGTACACCAGCACCTTAGTCCTGCCCTGTGCTAGTGGCCCCAGAGTGTGGGGTATGTGGATCTTTGGGGAGGCCTGTCAGTGCCACCCCCACAACACAGCTGGAGACCCTTCATTCCTTTTTTGTTTCATTGGCTGTAGGCTCCATCTTTCTTCCTCTGGCAAAAAGCCAGCTCCCCTTTGGTGCAAGAGAACCTGGATAGAGAACACTGAAGGGGTTGGGTAGCCCTGATCAGCTTGCAATCACGTGGGACCAAACCCCCATGTGGCTGGGAGCCTCTTCCCTGTGTCTCTGTGTGCCCTGGCTCCTTTATTCCTTCCTCGGGGAGTCCCACGCATGGCTGGTCTGAGCCCATGTTTGACTTTAAGATCATTTATTTCTCCACTAGCTGAAAGAAAGGCAGGTCTTCTTTAGGTCCTGGTTCCAGGAGTAGTCCTGCCCCTCAATGGTGTTTCCAGGCCATCCTACATTGCTGGAGAGGGGGCCTCAGAAAGAAAAGAGGCTGAAGAGGGGCCTAGCAGAGGATGCATCTTTAACATGCCCCCGAGGGACTCTTATTCTTCCTGAAGCAACTGGACCAAATATAATTCTGGAAATTCTATTTCCAGACTAGCATCCCAGGTCATTTTCCTTAGGAGGAAATTTTCAGACAGCCACCTTAGAAGGTACTTCATTAATTGAGAGATGAGGAGTAGAAAAAACATGGCAAATGTGAAACTCACGGCATGGCCAGGACAGCATGGCCATCCCATGCCACCTTCCCCATGGTTCCCATGGCTCTCAGCACTGGAGATAACGGACGGTGTCCGCTGCAGTGAAGACAGCTGTCCTTCGGGCAGTTGGTGAGGACAGGCCTTGTGATAGCCCCAGGGTGATGGAATATGTGAGAAGAACAGCAAGTATCAGGGGGGTACTCACGGACACAAAGGGAGAATGTGATGGACTCAGTTTCAAAGCCAGAAGAGGCGGGAGGTAAAAACAATTACATTCTCTGAGAAGCATAGAGATGGAATGGATTTCAAGTCGAGCTCTTTACACTGGGGTCAGCAAACTTTATGTGTCTAAAAATCACCAGGGAGTTTGTTCATCATGCAGACTCCCAAGTCCCATCTCCAGAGATCTGGCTCCGGTAGTTTGGGGCGGGGGGGGGGGGTGGTGGGGTGGATCCCAGGACTGTGCATTTTTAAAGGAACCATTTCCTGTCCTTGGGAATTCTGATGCAGATAGTTCATGGTCTACACTTCAAGGCCCTCTGTCCCACATGATACCTGAGCTCCTTCTGTGGCACCCCAGCACATGGCCACTGCCTCTGTGTCCAGTGATGGAGCAGCAAAATGATGAGGGAGCTGCCAACTTCAAGTGTCTCTCACAGTCTGCCTGCCATCCTCACGCTTAGCCAGACCCACCTCCCCACAGAGGCCACCCATCAAAAGGCTGCTGAGGCTTGTTCTAACGGGAGCAACACCCATGATGATTGAGGAACAACCTGGTTCAGCATGAGTCTTAGTCATGATGCCATTGGGATGTGCTTGCTCTGACTCTATGACTGTAGTGCAATTGAGAAATCGTTATTGTGATATTTGGGCAGGGGAAGTGCAACTTTTATATTGCTAGTAAGGCCTGAGTAGGAGAGGGAGGTAATAGCTAAAGAGCACCAGGTTTCTTTCTGAGGGGGTGAAAATGTTCCAAGACTGAGTGTGGGTATGGTTGTACATATCTGTGAATATGCCCCAATCCACAAATTGTGCACTCTGAATGGGTGAATAGTATGTTTTATGAGATATATCTCAATGAAGCTGTCTAAAGAAGAAGTTTGTTACACTGTGGTGCATGAAATATACTCTCTAAAGCCACATGTTCAAGATGTTTCAAAGAATGCTATTTGTATATACAAATAAAGATAGTGTTATTTCAGTGACACAATGTGTTTCCCACATAAATGGAGGGAAAAAAGGTCTGAGAACTCCAGAGTCTCATTTGTTGGGGAATGGCTTTACTGATATACTTTAAAATTAAAATACTGATTTTAATCTTAATTTAATATACTGATAATTTCCTATGATATTTGACTCAAATCAGTAATGCCTTATTCACAACTTTGCTTATTACCCTGTTATCTCTACAGAGATACATTGCTGAGTCTGACACATCTCAATTTGCAGTGTGTGTCTCAGAAGAGGGTTGGTCCTGACATTGCATCCCAGTGGGCTTTAGCTAAGCTGGTGACTGACTGGCTTTCTACCCGGGCCCACATGGTTCTGTTCTCTGTTCCTTACAGAGTCTTCCTTTTACCCTGCATTTTCTAGCCTAAAACTTTTCCCTCTGAAATCATGAACTTAGATGTATAATCAAAAGTCCTGAAGGGGATCATCAAGGAGTTATTTCTCAGTCATTTAACTAGTGAATAGTCTCCCTTCTAAGAACCCTACAAGGATAAAATACCCAGTTTCTCTCCTGTGATGCTCAGAACACAGAACTATGGCACTAGAAGGATTCTTAGAGATTTTGTTTTATTTTATTTTTTTAACGTTTATTTATTTTTGAGACAGCATGAACGGGGGACGGTCAGAGAGAGGGAGACACAGAATCCAAAACAGGCTCCAGGCTCTGAGCTGTCAGCACAGAGCCCAACACGGGGCTCGAACCCACGAACCGTGAGATCATGACCTGAGCTGAAGTCGGACGCTTAACCAACTGAGTCACCCGGGTGCCCCTTGATTCTTGGAGATCTTGTGCAACTCTGTCTGCATTTACGGCCCGAGAGAAGTGAAGTGCAAGGAAGTTACCAAGTAAGCTTGTGAACTGAGACTAAGCCTTCTGACTCATGGCTTATCCCATATTCTGCGCTTTGCACTATGAAAGCCACAGAAAACCCCCAAAATACCTGTCTCCCCAAAACCAAACCCACCATCTAGTTCTAAAATCGAGTTGTAGTTGTTTCTGAACCACAAAGTGGGGGCAGCCCCATCCCACCACTTCCTTCAGTAAGACCCTCTCCTCAGGGAAACGCAGCTCCAGGAGGTGGAAGGATCCCAGTCACACAGAGGGGACCAGCCCACAGGCTCCTCCCAAAAGAGCCTGGAAGATGCTTTTCTCCCTCCACAACATAACGAATTGCCGCTCCCCGGCTAGCGTCCAGCATTTGCTCTGTGCCAACCTCTGGCGTCCATCCAGCCTCTTCTTGGGAGCCAAACCCCAGACTCTCTTGTCCTAGGAACCGGTCCAGAAGGGCTTTGGCAGTCGGCAAGGAGGAGCTTTATACCACGGCCTGGGGGGCCCGGCTGCCCAAACTCTGGCTGCCTGGGTGGGTGGCCGGGACCTTACTCTGTAGAGACCTGCCCCAGCTCTGCAAAGGAAGGACAAGGAAGGCAAATGATAGCACCGAGGGGCTTGCTGGGGTGGAGTGTGAGAGAATGCTTACTCTGGCTGGTTCTTCCTTCTTCTGGGTGGGGAGGCATTCGATGCCACCAGTACCTGAGTGCCATGTGCCTTGTTCTTAAGCTCAGCCAAGGAATTAGCTCCTGGGATCCCAGAACCACAGATACTCTTGATGCCTGGGATTCTGCAGTCTAGTAATCTGGAACTGAGATAGCGTGTGAGTGGGCACAAGTGACTTCTCTTCTCTGCAAGGCTTTCCCTCTGTTCCCTTCCTTGGAAGGAGCAGTGCCTGGTGTGTCTAGTGATGGCCTCTCTTGTACCTCTGAGTTTCATTATTAGGATTGCCAGGATGGGCTGGTCAATTCTTTGGTTTATGTGTGGTAGACTGTGCTGGCCAGTTCCAAAGGGCAGGCAGGGCATGTGGGAGTCCGCCTCTTTCTGCAGCAGGCCTGTGTGTCCCCCAGACACTGGCTCATCCTGCACCTGTTGTGAGTCACCATCAAGGGCAATGGGACATTCGTTCTCTGTAAGCCTACACTCTCACATGTTGTCTAACAATTCTCAAAATTGAGAACCCATGGACCCTGAAGACTTACAGATCCACCTAGTTGCAGAAATATATTCAGTTAGGGGTGCCAGGTGGCTCAGTCAGTTAAGCGTCCGATTTTGGCTCAGATCATGATCTCGCAGTTTGTGAGTTTGAGCCCCGCGTCGGGCTCTCTGCTGTCAACACAGAGCCTGCTTTAGATCCTCTGCCCCCCTCTCTCTGTTCCTCCCCCACTCGCGCTCTCTCTCTCAAAAATAAATAAATATTTAAAAAAATAAAAAAGAAATACATTCAGTTAGATTATTTCACTTGAGTTGATCATTCAGCATGAAAGTCTAAATACAGGAAATCTCAGACCCTGAGGTTAGGTGGCGTCACCCACAAGATTCAGAAGGTACTTAGATCGATTTTGATTTTTTTTTTTTTTTTTTTAAAGTCGTCAGAATGAAGGGGCACCTGAGTGGCTCAGTTGGTTAAGCATCTGACTTCGGCTCAGGTCATGATATCGCAGTTTGTGAGTTCGAGCCCCGCCTGGGGCTCTGTGCTGACAGCTCAGAGCCTGGAACCTGCTCTGGATTCTGTCTCCCTTTCTCTCTGCCCTCCCCTGCTCACATTCTGTCTCTGTCTCTCTCAAAAATAAAGTCATCAGAATGAAACAGAAATCCCAAACTCCCTTTAGAACTCATGGGAGAGTTCTTCTCTCTCCCTGGCTACCAATCCTCCTTCCCGCCCCCCCCCCCCCCCAAAACCAGAACTCTCAGTGATTCCTAGATGCCATTTTGGGGAACAGGGTTGTAGAAGAGTCTTCCCCCTAACAAAAAAGACCTCC